>NC_052069.1:96006939-96306939 GCF_015852505.1 Tachyglossus aculeatus
CCCAGGTGGAACAGGGACTGGGTCCAACTTGATTACCTTGTATCTACCCCAGCACCTAGTACAGTGCTTGGCTCATATTAAGCGCTTAACAAGTACCATCATTATGATGATGATGACTATTAAGCGCTGCTTAGTTCAAAGAGCCTGGGCTTGGGAGTCAGAGGTCATGGGTTCTAATTCGGACAGACTTGTCAGCTGTGTGACTTTGGGCAAGTCATTAACTTCTCTGCGCCTCAGTTCCCTCATCTGTAAAATGGGGATTAAGACTGTGATTCCTATGTGGGACAACCTGATTACCTTGTATCCACACCAGAATTTAGAACAGTGCTTGGCACATAGTAAGCACTTAAATACCATTATTATTACTACTATTATTATTCAAACAGATGGGCTTGGATGCGGTCCCTGTCCCACGTGGAGCTCACGGTCTCAGTCCCCATTTTCCAGATGAAGTGACTGAGGCCCAGAGAAATGAAGGGACTTGTCCAAGATCACACAGCAGACAGGTGATGGAGCTGGGATTGGGGAGGGGAGGGGCAACAGCAATTAAATCTCTTTCATTCATTCATTTAATCGTATCCTGACAGTGGAAAGAGCCTGGGCTTGGGAGTCAGAGGTCATGGGTTCTAATCCTTGCTCTGCCGCTTGTCGGCTGTGTGACTTTGGGCAAGTCACTTGACTTCTCTGTGCCTCAGTTCTCTCACCTGTAAATTGGGGATTAAGACTGTGAGCCCTACTTGGGACAACCTGATTACCTTGTATCTACTCCAGCGCTTAAAACAGTGCTTGGCACATAGTAAGCACTTAACGAATACCAACATTATTATTATTATGTGGGACAACCTGATCACCTTGTATTCCCCCAGCGCTTAGAACAGTGCTTTGCACATAGTAAGCGATTAACAAATACCATTATTCATTCATTCAATCATAATTATTGAGCACTTGCTGTGTGCAGAGCACTGGACTAAGTGCTTGGGAAGTACAAGGAATGGGGCTCAGTGGAAAAGAGCACGGGCTTTGTAGTCAGAGGTCATGGGTTCAAATTCCGCTCCGCCAACTCTCAGCTGTGTGACTTTAGGCAGGTCACTTAACTTCTCTGTGCCTCAGTGACCTCATCTGTAAAATGGGGATTAAAACTGTGAGCCCCCCGTGGGACAACCTGCTCACCTTGTAACCTCCCCAACGCTTAGAACAGTGCTTTGCACACAGTAAACGCTTAACAAATACCATCATTATTATTATTACAAGTCAGCAACATATAGATATGGTCCCTCCCCAACAACGGGCTCACAATTATTATTATTATTACTGTGTGCAGAGCACTGTGATAAGCGCTTGGGGAGAGTGGCTCAGTGGAAAGAGCCAGGCTTCTGAGTCAGAGGTCATGGGTTCTAATCCCGGCTCTGCCACTTGTCTGCTGTGTGACCTTGGGCAAGTCACTTCACTTCTCTGTGCCTCAGTTCCCTCATCTGGAAAATGGGGATGAAGACTGTGAGCCCCACGTGGGCCAACCTGATTACCCTGTATCTCCCCCAGCGCTACGGACAGGGCTTGGCACATAGTAAGCGCTCAACAAATACCACTATTATTATTATTATTATGATTACTATAACTCGGCGATGAAGAGCGAGGCCAAACCCAGCAGGCTCCCTTGCAGCCTGGGATGGAGCCCCAGTGGTGGGCAGCTGGGCGCAGCTTACCACAGTGCCCTGCACACAGTAATAATAATAATAATTGTGAGCCCGTTGTTGGGGAGGGACTGTATCTATATGTTGCCGACTTGTAATAATAATGATGGTATTTGTTAAGCATTTACTGTGTGCAAAGCACTGTTCTAAGCGCTGGGGAGGTTACAAGGTGATCAGGTTGTCCCACGGGGGGCTCACATCCCCATCCCCATTTTACAGCAGCCCGCAGGGCCACTGGGCGGCAGGGTAGCACAGGCCGGGAGAGGGGCAAGGGCTGGGGGCGCAGACCGATCTTGTACATATCTATTCTATTTATTTTATTTTATTGATATGTTTGGTTTTGTTCTCTGTCTCCCCCTTCTAGACCGTGAGCCCACTGTTGGGTAGGGACTGTCTCTATATGTTGCCAACTTGTACTTCCCAAGTGTTTAGTACAGTGCTCTGCACACAGTAAGCACTCAATAAATACGATTGATTGAAGGATGGGGGGGGGGGGGCACAGACCGATCTTGTACATATCTATTCTATTTATTTTATTTTGTTGATATGTTTGGTTTTGTACTCTGTCTCCCCCTTCTAGACTGTGAGCCCACTGTTGGGTAGGGACGGTCTCTATATGTTGCCAACTTGTACTTCCCAAGCGCTTAGTCCAGTGCTCTGCACACAGTAAGCGCTCAATAAATACGATTGATTGAAGGGCTGGGGGGCGCAGACCGATCTTGTACGTATCTATTCTATTCATTTTATTTATTTTATTTTGTTGATATGTTTGGTTTTGTTCTCTGTCTCCCCCTTCTAGACTGTGAGCCCACTGTTGGGTAGGGACTGTCTCTATAGGTTGCCAACTTTTACTTCCCAAGCGCTTAGTAAAATCTCCAATGGCTACCAATCCATCTGCGCATCAGGCAGAAACTCCTCACCCCCGGCTTCAAGGCTGTCCATCACCTCGCCCCCTCTTGCCTCACCTCCCTTCTCTCCTTCTCCAGCCCAGCCCGCACCCTCCGCTCCTCTGCCTCTAATCTCCTCACTGTACACCGTTCTCGCCTGTCCCGCCATCGACCCCCGGCCCACGTCACCCCCCGGGCCTGGAATACCCTCCATCCGCACATCCGCCAAGCTAGCTCTCTTCCTCCCTTCAAGGCCCTACTGAGAGCTCACCTCCTCCAGAAGGCCTTCCCAGACTGAGCCCCTTCCTTTCTCTCCCCCTCATCCCCCCCATTTTACCTCCTTCCCTTCCCCACAGCACCTGTATATATGTATATATGTTTGTACATATTCATTACTCTATTTATTTTACTTGTACATATCTATTCTATTTATTTTATTTTGTTAGTATGTTTGGTTTTGTTCTCCGTCTCCCCCTTTTAGACTGTGAGCCCACTGTTGGGTAGGGACTGTCTCTACGTGTTGCCAATTTGTACTTCCCAAGCGCTTAGTACAGTGCTCTGCACACAGTAAGAGCTCAATAAATACGACTGATTGATTGATTAGTACAGCGCTCTGCACACAGTAAGCGCTCAATAAATACGACTGATTGATTGATCGGTCCCTGTCTTGGCTTCCCTCCCTCCCGCCCCCCCTCCGCCAGGGAGCGGGGCGGGCCCCGGGACGGGCCCCCGGGCCTCCCAACCCCAGCGGCTGCGGGGCCCCGCACTCACCTCCCGGGGCCTCGGGGTGGCCCCGATCCGGACCGCCCCAGCCCCAGCCTCAGCCCGAGGGCAACGGGAAGCCTCCGGAGCCGGACGGGGAGGGGGAGCGGAAGGCGGACGCAGCGGGAGGCAGCGTCCAGTTCCCGGACCCACAAGGAACCGCAGACCGGACCCCGGGCCCCCGCTCTGCGCTCCGCCCTCGAGCCCCGCCCCCTGGCCCCCTCCCGCTCAGCGCTCCGGCCCCTCCCCTCGCCCCCTTCCGTTTAGCGCTCCGCCCCCCGGCCCCCCCCGCTCAGCGCTCCATCCCCTCCCCTCGCCCCCCCGCTCCGCGCTCCGCCCTCGAGCCCCGCCCCCTCGCCCCCCGCTCAGCGCTCCGGGCCCTCCGCTCGGCCCCTTCCGCTTAGCGCTCCGCCCCTCGGCCCCCCCCCGCTCAACGCTCCGGCCCCTCCCCTCGCCCCCCTTCCGTTTAGCGCTCCGCCCCCCTGCCCCGCGGCTCAGGGCTCCATCCCCTCCCCTCGTCCCCCCGCTCTGCGCTCCGCCCTCGAGCCCCGCCCCCTGGCCCCCTCCCGCTCAGCGCTCCGGCCCCTCCCCTCGCCCCCTTCCGTTTAGCGCTCCGCCCCCCGGCCCCCCCGCTCAGCGCTCCATCCCCTCCCCTCGCCCCCCCCGCTCCGCGCTCCGCCCTCGAGCCCCGCCCCCTCGCCCCCCGCTCAGCGCTCCGGGCCCTCCGCTCGGCCCCTTCCGCTTAGCGCTCCGCCCCTCGGCCCCCCCCGCTCCGCGCTCCGGCCCCTCCCCTCGCCCCCCTTCCGTTTAGCGCTCCGCCCCCCGGCCCCGCGGCTCAGGGCTCCATCCCCTCCCCTCGTCCCCCCGCTCTGCGCTCCGCCCTCGAGCCCCGCCCCCTGGCCCCCTCCCGCTCAGCGCTCCGGCCCCTCCCCTCGCGCCCTTCGGTTTAGCGCTCCGCCCCCCGGCCCCCCCGCTCAGCGCTCCATCCCCTCCCCTCGCCCCCCCCGCTCCGCGCTCCGCCCTCGAGCCCCGCCCCCTTGCCCCCCGCTCAGCGCTCCGGGCCCTCCGCTCGGCCCCCCCCGCTCAACGCTCCGGCCCCTCCCCTCGCCCCCCTTCCGTTTAGCGCTCCGCCCCCCGGCCCCCCGCTCAGCGCTCCATCCCCTCCCCTCGCCCCCCCGCTCCGCGCTCCGCCCTCGAGCCCCGTCCCCCGGTCCCCCCCGCTCAGCGCTCCGGCCCCTCCCCTCGCCCCCTTCCGTTTAGCGCTCCGCCCCCCGGCCCCCCCGCTCAGCGCTCCATCCCTTCCCCTCGCCCCCTCCGCTCTGCGCTCCGCCCTCGAGCCCCGCCCCCTGGCCCCCTCCCGCTCAGCGCTCCGGCCCCTCCCCTCGCCCCCTTCCGTTTAGCGCTCCGCCCCCCGGCCCCCCGCTCAGCGCTCCATCCCCTCCCCTCGCCCCCCCGCTCCGCGCTCCGCCCTCGAGCCCCGCCCCCTGGCCCCCCGCTCAGCGCTCCGGGCCCTCCGCTCGGCCCCTTCCGCTTAGCGCTCCGCCCCTCGGCCCCCCCCCGCTCAACGCTCCGGCCCCTCCCCTCGCCCCCCTTCCGTTTAGCGCTCCGCCCCCCGGCCCCGCGGCTCAGGGCTCCATCCCCTCCCCTCGTCCCCCCGCTCTGCGCTCCGCCCTCGAGCCCCGCCCCCTGGCCCCCTCCCGCTCAGCGCTCCGGCCCCTCCCCTCGCGCCCTTCGGTTTAGCGCTCCGCCCCCCGGCCCCCCGCTCAGCGCTCCATCCCCTCCCCTCGCCCCCCCCGCTCCGCGCTCCGCCCTCGAGCCCCGCCCCCTTGCCCCCCCGCTCAGCGCTCCGGGCCCTCCGCTCGGCCCCCCCCCGCTCAACGCTCCGGCCCCTCCCCTCGCCCCCCTTCCGTTTAGCGCTCCGCCCCCCCGCCCCGCGGCTCAGGGCTCCATCCCCTCCCCTCGTCCCCCCGCTCTGCGCTCCGCCCTCGAGCCCCGTCCCCCGATCCCCCCGCTCAGCGCTCCGGCCCCTCCCCTCGCCCCCTTCCGTTTAGCGCTCCGCCCCCCGGCCCCCCCGCTCAGCGCTCCATCCCCTCGCCTCGCCCCCCCGCTCCGCGCTCCGCCCTCGAGCCCCGCCCCCTGGCCCCCCGCTCAGCGCTCCGGGCCCTCCGCTCGCCCCCTTTCGCTTAGCGCTCCTCCCCCCGGCCCCTCCCGCTCAGCGCTCCGGCCCCTCCCCTCGCCCCTTCCGCTTAGCGCTCCGCCCCCTCATCAATCAATCATTCAATCAATCGTATTTATTGAGCGCTTACTGTGTGCAGAGCACTGTACTAAGCGCTTGGGAAGTACAAGTTGGCAACATATAGAGACAGTCCCTTCCCAACAGTGGGCTGACAGTCTAAAAGACTCCCCCGTTCAGCGCTCCGGCCCCTTCCCCCGCCCCTTTCCGCTTAGCGCTCGCCGCCCGACCCCCCCGCTCAGCGCTCCATCCCCTCCCCTCGCGCGCCCCCCCCCCCCGCTCTGAGCCCCGCCCTCGAGCTCCAGCCCCTTGCCCCCGCTCAGCGCTCCGCCCTCGAGCCCCACTCCCCTACCCCCTACCTCCGCTCAGCGCTCCGGCCCCTACCCTGGCCCCCAGGTCAGGGCTCCGCCCCTCACCCCCTTCCGCTTATCATCATCAATCGTATTTATTGAGTGCTTACTATGTGCAGAGCACTGTACTAAGCGCTTGAGAAGTACAAATTGGCAACATATCATCATCAATCGTATTGAGCGCTTACTATGTGCAGAGCACTGTACTAAGCGCTTGGGAAGTACAAATTGGCAACATATAGAGACAGTCCCTACTCAACAGTGGGCTCACAGTCTAAAAGGGGGAGACAGAGAACAAAACCAAACTCCGGCCCCCTCACCCCCCGCTCAGCTATCCGGCCCCACACAGTAAGCGCCCGATTTCTACCATTCATTCATTAGCCGAGAGGAAGGGGCCAATTCCCCTTGATTATCATCATCAGTAATAATGATGGCATTTGTTAAAGCGCTTACTATGTGCTGTTCTAAGCGCTGTGGGGGGGATTCAAGGTGATTAGGTTGCCCCACGTGGGGTTCACAGTCTTCATCCCCATTTTATAATAATAATATTTGTTAAGCGCTTACTATGTGCAAAGCACTGTTCTAAGCGCTGGGGGGATACATGGTGATCAGGTTGTCCCACGTGGGGCTCACAATCTTAATTCCCATTTTACAGATGAGGTAGCTGAGGCCCAGAGAAGTTAAGTGACTTGCCCAAAGTCACACAGCTGACAATTGGCAGAGTGGGGATTTGAACCCATGACCTCTGACTCCAAAGCCCAGGCTTTTTCCACTGAGCCATGCTGCTATTATTATTTTACAGATGAGGTAAATGAGGCATAGAGAAGTTAAGTGACTTGCCCAAAGTCACACAGTTGACAAGTGGTGGAGTCGGGATTAGAACCCATGACCTCTGACTCCCAAGCCCTGGCTCTTTTCACTGAGCCATGCTGCTTCTCCTAAGGAAAACAAGCCTTCGAGGCATTTTTGTAGATTTAAATCCCTAAAATCTCCCCTGCTTCTCCCCAGTGCTTCCCTCCTCCTGCCCTGTGTTCCACTCTTTCATCTTTCCCAACCCTAGAATAATAATAATAATAATAATGGTATTTGTTAAGTGTTTACTATGTGTCAAGCACTGTACTAAGCCCTGGGGTAGATAGGAGATAATCAGGTCCCACATGAGGCTCACAGCCTAATTAGGAGGGAGAACTGATATTGAATCCCTATTTTGCAGGCAAGGGAACTGAGTCACAGACAAGTTGTGACTTGCCCAAGCACACAAGTGGCAGAGCAGGGATTAGAACCCAGGTCCTCTGACTTCCAGGTGCATGTTCTTTTCAGTAAGCCACACTGCTTCTCTGTGCCTCAATTGATTGATTAATTGATTGACTGAAAGGCTTGGGCAATGTAGGATAAATCTCTTAATTGAAATCACTGGCAGTGCCAGAAAAAAAAATTGGGTGGGGGAGAAGTGAATACAAGAAACAAGGGGCATCTCTAGCTTTGTCCCACTTAAGATTTTTGAAAGCGAAGTAACCAGTGTCACTCTCAGCCTTATGAAGTCAGTCACTGATTTTTCTTTTAAATAACCACAGCACCCGGGAAAGGGTGGGAGAAGAAGCTGGGGGTTCATTCTTCCTTCCACCCTAATAATATAATAATGTTGGAATTTATTAAGTGCTTACTATGTGCCAAGCACTGTTCTAAGCATTAGGGCAGATACAAGGTAATCAGCTTGTCGTACGTGGGGCTCACAGTCTTCATCCCCATTTTACAGATGAGGGAACTGAGGCCCAGAGAAGTTAAGTGACTTGCCCAAGGTCACACAGCTGACAAGTGGCGGAGCCGGGATTAGAACCCACGACCTCGGGTTCCCCAGCCCATGCTCTTTCCACTGAGCCACGCTGTTTCTTTACCTAACAGTCCTTCTGGCTCAGCCCTTGGTCTCACTATAGGGTGGGCCTCAGTGGTCCAGAATGCCCACATTCTCCCTCTGGTCTAGAACTAATATCTGACAGACCACGACTCTCACCACCTTCAAAATCCTCCTAAAATCTTATCTCCTTTAAGAGGCCTTTCCTGACTAAACGCTCATTCCCTAAGCCCTCCATTCTCTGGTTGGATACAGTCCCTGTCCCACATAGGGTTCACAGTCTTAATCCCCATTTTACAGATGAGGTAACAGGCCCAGAGAAGTTAAATAACTTGCTCGAGGTCACACAGCAGATATGTGGCAGAGCAGGGATTAGAACCCATGACCTTCTGACTTCCAGACCTATGCTTTATCCACTAAGCCATGAATTTTGTTATTTATTCCTCCCCTAGCCCAGCACTTCTGTGCATGCTCAGCTGTAAATTATTTTAATGTTCATCTCCTCTTTTAGTCTTTTCGTAAACTGTTAATTGCCCTAATAGCCCACCCCTCACCGTTGTTGCTTCCAAAAGTAAGCACTCACACATCACTGACCGATTCTTCTTCAATCATACTGAGTGCTTACTGTGTGCAAAGTACTGTACTAAGTAATAATAATAATGATGATGGTATTTGTTAAGTGCTTACTATGTGCAAAGCACTGTTTTAAGCGCTGGGGAGGTTACAAGGTGATCAGGTTGTCCCACGGGGGGCTCACAGTTTTAATCCCCATTTTACAGATGAGGTAACTGAGGCACAGAGAAGTTAAGTGACTTGCCCAAAGTCACACAGCTGACAGTTGGCGGAGTCGGGATATGAACCCGTGACCTCTGACTCCAAAGCCCGTGCTCTTTCCACTGAGCCACACTGCTTCTTATTGTACTTGGGAGAGTACAATATAACAACAGAAACATTCCTGCCTACAATGAGCTCACAGTCTAGAGGGGGAGATGGACATTAATATAAATAAATAGCTAAATAAATAGATAAATGACAAATATATACATATGTGCCTTGGGGATGGGAGGGAGGATGAATGAAGGAGCAAGTACGAGTGGTGCAGAAGGGAGTGAGGGGAAAGGAGGGCTTAGGGACCGCTTCTTGAAGGAGATTGATTATAAACTCCTTGTGGGCAGGAAACGTATCTACCAACTCTGTTATATTGTACCATAATTATTATTATTACTCTCCCAAGCGCTTACTACAGTGCTCCGCGCACAGTAAGCGGTCAGTGAACACGATTGATTAAGGGCTCCCATTCCCCCTACCTAGAGCTTGCTGCACCGTAGACTCCTAGGAAAATAGCGTCCCCTGCTGGTCATTTCCAGCCGAATGCAATTATTACTAAGCCTATTTATTGAGCGTTTACTGTGTGCAAAGCACTGTACTAAGCGCTTGAATGCAACTCTGACAACGGTGAAATACCATCCCTGGGCCTGCAGTGGACTCCATTTGAAGGGCAGGGCCAATCGAGCACTGAGGATGAAGCAGCATGGCTCAGTGGAAAGAGCACAGGCTTTAGAGTCAGAGGTCACGGGTTCAAATTCCGGCTCCGCCAATTGTCAGCTGTGTGACTTTGGGCAAGTCACTTAACTTCTCTATGCCTCAGTTACCTCATCTGTAAAACGGGGATTAAGACTGTGAGCCCCATGTGGGACAACCTGATCACCTTGTAACCTCCCCAGTGCTTAGAACAGTGCTTTGCACATAGTAAGTGCTTAATAAATATCATCATTATTATTATTATTATTATGAAGCACCAAAGATATTGGCTTTGTGGTATATATCAGCCCTCTTCACCTTCTGCACTCTATGTATTGTTATATTGTACTCTCCCAATCGCTTAGTACAGTGCTGTGCACAAAGTAAGGGCTCAAACAATACGATTGAATGACTAGATACGATAGTATGACACTCTGTCTTTCACTTGAGTAGCTTTCATTCTATTTGTTCTGATGATTTTGACACCTGTCTACATGTTTTGTTTTGTTGTCTGTTTCCCCCTACTAGACTGTGAGCCCGCTGTTGGGTAGGGATCGTCTCTATGTGTTGCCTACTTGTACTTCCCAAGTGCTTAGTACGTGCTCTGCACACAAGAAGTTCACAGTCTAGAGGAGGAGATGAACATAAAATAAAAGAATCATCCAAAATGACAATCCGCATATATTCATTAAAAAACAAATTGCAGGAAAGGAAGACTAAATGTGTTAGATGGGAATCATTATTATCATCATCATTCTCTGTTTAGTTACTAGTTTGTGCAAATCGTTGTAGATTCATTGGAATACACAGAAGACAAAGAGAATTAGTCAATTCATCAACGGTATTTTTTGAGCGCTTACTATGCACAAAGTGCCGTACAAGTGCTTGGGAGAGCACAATACAACAGAATTAGCAGGCAGGTTTGCTGCACAGAATAAGTTACCACCTAGAAGGACTGACATTAGTATGAATAAGTAATTTATATATAAAGATATGTACATAAGTGCTGTGGGGTTGGGGTGAAGATCAAATGCCCATAGGTCAAAGATCGAAGTACATAATGTAGAAGGGGAAGCTGCGGAAAAGAGTGATTAATCAGAGTAGACCTCTTGGAGATGTGGCCTTAATCATATTTTTAAAATGGAGAGAGTGGTGGTCTGGCATATATGGAGAGGGAGGGATTTCCAGGGTGTAAAATGGGGATTAAGACTGTGAGCCCCATGTGGGACAACCTGATTACCTTGTATCTCCCCCAGTGCTTAGAACAGTGCTTGGCACATATTAAGCACTTAACAAATACCAAAATTATTATTATTAGAGGGAGGCTGTGGGAAAGGAGTTGGTGGTGAGACAGAGAGGACAGGGGTACAGTGAGTAAACTGGTGCTACAGGAGTGGGGTGTGTAGGCTGTTAAGTGAGGTAGGCCGGGGCGAGCCAAGTGCTTTAATGCCGATGGCAAAGAGTTTCTGTTTGGCGCGGAGATGGATGGGCAGCCACTGGAGGATCTTGAGGCAGATGCTGCGTGGCTTAGTGGAAATAGCCCAGGCTTGGGAGTCAGAGGTAGTGGGTTCTAATCCCAGATCTGCCACTTGTCAGCTGTGTAACTTTGGGCAAGTCACTTCACTTCTCTGGGCCTCAGTTCCCTCATCTGTAAAATGGGGATTAGGATTGGAAACCCCACGTGGGACAACCTGATTACCTTGTATCTACCCCAGTGATTAGAACAGTGCTTGGCACATAGTAGGCGCTTGACACTGTGAGCCGCGTTGTTGGGTAGGGACCGTCTCTATATGTTGCCGATTTGTACTTCCCAGGCGCTTAGTCCAGTGCTCTGCACACAGTAATTGCTCAATAAATACGACTGAATGACTATGATTATTAGTGAGGAGCCACGGAGTGGAACAGTGTTGTCTCCAACTTACTTGACCACCGTTCGGGCCTTGCCCCGCCTGCCGTCGTTACGGCGCATGCGCCGGCGGGGCGTCACTTGTTCCCATGGCCACGCCCTGCCATGGCTCCGCCCCCTTTCCTCCCACCCAATGGGCAGTCATTCATTCATTCAGTCGTATTTATTGAGCGCTGATTGGGTGCAGAGCCCTATACTAAGCGCTTGGGAAGTACACGTCGGCAACATATAGTGACTGCCCCTACCCAACAGCGGGATCACAGCCTAGAGGGGGGAGACAGACAACAAGACAAAACATCCAAAACATTCATTCATCCCAGACTGAGCCCCTTCCTTCCTCTCCCCCTCGTCCCCCTCTCCATCCCCCCATCTTACCTCCTTCCCTTCCCCACAGCACCTGTATATATGTATATATGTTTGTACATATTTATTACTCTATTTATTTATTTATTTTACTTGTACATATCTATTCTATTTATTTTATTTTGTTAGTATGTTTGGTTTCGTTCTCTGTCTCCCCTTTTAGACTGTGAGCCCACTGTTGGGTAGGGACTGTCTCTGTATGTTGCCAATTTGTACTTCTCAAGCGCTTAATACAGTACTCTACACATAGTAAGCGCTCAATAAATACGATTGATGATGATGATTCATTCAATCGTATTTATTGAGTGCTTACTGTGTGCAGAGCACTGTACTAAGCGCTTGGGAAATACAAGTCGGCAACATATAGAGATTTATTACTCTATTTTACTTGTAAATATTTACTATTCTATTTATTTTGTCAGTGATTTACTTCTATTTCTATTTATTCTGGTGACTGACCACATGTTTCGTTTTGTTGTCTGTCTCCCCTTCTAGACTGTGAGCCCGTTGTTGGGTAGGGACCGTCTCTTTATGTTGCCAACTTGTACTTCCCAAGCGCTTAGTCCAGTGCTCTGCACACAGTAAGCGCTCAATAAATACGATTGAATGAATGAATGGATATAGAGACGGTCCCTACCCAACAACGGGCTCCCAGTCTAGAAGGGGGAGACAGACAGCAAAACAAAACATGAAGACTGGTGTCAAAACCGTCAGAATAAATAGGATTACAGCTATAGAGAAGCAGTGTGCCTCAATGGAAAGAGCATTAAATCATTCAATCATATTGAGCGCTTACTGTGTGCAGAGCACTGTACTAAGCGCTTGGGAAGTACAAGTTGGCAACATATACAGACGGTCCCTACCCAACATTGGGTTCACAGTCTAGAAGGGGAAGACAAGGGTTCGAATCCAGACTCTGCCACTTGTCAGCTGTGTGACTTTGGGCAAGTCACTTCACTTCTCTGGGCCTCAGTTACCTCATCTGTAAAATGGGGATGAAGACTTGTAAGCCCCCTGTGGGACAACCTGATCACCTTGTATACCCCCCAGTGCTTAGAACAGTGCCTTGCACATAGTAAGCGCTTAATAAATGCCATTATTATTATTATTATTAAATAGAATAAATATGTACAAATAAAATAAATAAATACGTACAAACATATATACATATATACAAGTGCTGTGGGGAGGGGAAGGAGGTAAGACGGGGTGGGGTGGGATGGGGAGTGGCTTTGGAGTCAGAGGTCATGGGTTCAAATCCCAGCTCTGCCAATTGTCAGCTGTGTGACTTTGGGCAAGTCACTTCACTTCTCTGGGCCTCAGTTACCTCATCTGTAAAATGGGGATTAAGACTGCGAGGCCCCTGAGGGACAACCTGATCACCTTGTAACCTCCCCAGCGCTTAGAACAGTGCTTTGCACATAGTAAGTGCTTAATAAATGCTATCATTGTAATTATTATTCCTGTATATGTTTGTACATATTTATTACTCTATTTATTTACTGATTTATTGTACTTGTACATATCTATTCTATTTATTTTATTTTGTTAGTATGTTTGGTTTTGTTCTCTGTCTCCCCCTTCTAGACTGTGAGCCCACTGTTGGGTAGGGACTGTCTCTATATGTTGCCAACTTGTACTTCCCAAACGCTTAGTACAGTGCTCTGCACACAGTAAGCGCTCAATAAATACGATTGATTGATTGATTGAATCCCAAGTACTTAGTATGTGCTCTGCACACAAGAAGTTCCCAGTCTAGAGGAGATGAACATAAAATAAAAGAATCATCCAAAATGACGATCCGCATATATTCATTAAAAAACAAATTGCAGGAAAGGAAGGCTAAATGTGTTAGATGGGAATCATTATTATCATCATTCTCTGTTTAGTTATTAGTTTGTTCAAATCACTGTAGTAGGTGCATTGGTTTTGGTTTGGTTTTGTTCTCTGTCTCCCCCTTCTAGCCTGTGAGCCCACTGTTGGGTAGGGACTGTCTCTATATGTTGCCAACTTGTACTTCCCAAGCACTTAGTACAGTGCTCTGCACACAGTAAGTGCTCAATAAATACGATTGATTGATTGATTGATTAATTCCCAAGTGCTTAGTACATGCTCTGCACACAAGAAGTTCAGTCTAGAGGAGGAGATGAACATAAATCATCCAAAATGACAATCCACATATATTCATTAAAAAACAAATTCCAGGAAAGGAAGACTAGATGTGTTAGATGGGAATCATTATTATCATCATTCTCTGTTTAGTTACTAGTTTATGCAAATCATTGTAGTAGGTGCATTGGTTTTGGTTTGGTTTTGTTCTCTATCTCCCCCTTCTAGACTGTGAGCCCACTGTTGGGTAGGGACTGTCTCTATATGTTGCCAACTTGGACTTCCCAAGCGTTTAGTACAGTGCTCTGCACACAGTAAGAGCTCAATAAATACGATTGATTGATTGATTAGAACAGTGCTTTGCACATAGTAAGCGCTCAATAAATGCTATTATTATTATTATTATATGCGCCACATTAACCGAATAGAGTAGTAAATAGAGCCGGAACGGGGTACGGCCCGCCTGCTTCCGGGGAGGGAAGCACCGCCCGCTGAGGAGGCCCGGCCCCTCGGCCTCCTCTGAGGGCGGGCGGGCGGTGGGTGATGGCGGCACGGTTGGCGAGCTTCTTCCCGACCCGCCGGACGCGCCTTCCGGCCACGGTTGGCGGCAGCGTCCACGTTGGGCAGCGGGGTGCGAGGAGCGGCCGTCAGGTACAACCGCTGACCCAGGGGCCGGGCCGCCCCTCTCCCTTCCCCCTCCACCCTTCACCTTCGACTTCGCGGCCTGGAATAATTACGATCGCATTTGTTAGGCGCTTACTATGTGCCAAGCACTGTTTTATGCAGCGGGGCTCAGTGGAAAGAGCACGGGCTTTGGAGTCAGAGGTCATGGGTTCAAATCCCGGCCCCGCCAACTGTCAGCTGTGTGACTGTGACGCTTTTAGATTGTGAGCCCTCTGTTGGGTAGGGACTGTCTCTATATGTTGCCAACTTGTACTTCCCAAGCGCCTAGTACAGTGCTCTGCTCACAGTAAGCGCTCAATAAATACGATTGATTGATTGACTTTGGGCAATTCACTGCCTCCCTGGCTCCCCCTGCTTCCTGCTGTCCTGACGGTTGTCCCTCCTTCTTCTCCCTCCCTGATCTCCACCTTGTTGACTGCTCCCCCTCTTGCTCCTCCGTGGTTTCCCCTACTTAGTGCTGCCCTGACCATTATTCCCTTGCTCCTCACAACTTCTTTGTGCCTCAGTTACGGTTGTCCCTCCCTCTTCTCCCTCCCTGATCTCCACCTTGTTGACTGCTCCCCCTCTTGCTCCTCCCTGGTTTCCCCTACTTAGTGCTGCCCTGACCATTATTCCTTTGCTCCTCACAACTTCTTTGTACCCCAGTTACGGTTGTTCCTCCCTCTTCTCCCTCCCTAATCCCCACCTTGTTGACTGCTCCCCCGCTTGCTCCTCCCTGGTTTCCCCTACTTAGTGCTGCCCTGACCATTATTCCTTTGCTCCTCACAACTTCTTTGTGCCTCAGTCACCTCATCGGTAAAATGGGGATTAAGACTGTGAGCCCCCCCGTGGGACAACCTGATCACCTTGTAACCTCCCCAGCGCTTAGAACAGTGCTTTGCACATAGTAGGCGCTTAACAAATACCATTATTATTATTTCTAGACTGTGAGCCCGCTGTTGGGTAGGGACCGTCTCTATATGTTGCCAACTTGTGCTTCCCAAGCGCTTAGTACAGTGCTCTGCACACAGCGGTCAATAAATACGATTGATTGAATGAATAAATACGATTGAATGAATTAAGCGCTGAGGGAGATACAAGGTTATCAGGTTATCCCACGGGGGGATCACAGCCTTAATCCCCATTTGACAGATGAGGGAACTGAGGCCCAGAGAATAATAACAATAATAGCATTTATTAAGTGCTTACTATGTGCAAAGCACTGTTCTAAGCGCTGGGGAGGTTGCAAGGTGATCAGGTTGTCCCACGTGGGGCTCACCGTCTTCATCCCCATTTTACAGATGAGGTAACTGAGGCCCAGAGAAGTTAAGTGACTTGCCCAAAGTCCCACAGCTGGCAATTGGCGGAGCTGGGATTCGAACCCATGACCTCTTAATCCAAAGCCCGGGCTCTTTCCAGTGAGCCACGCTGCTTCTCTGTTTGCCCAAGGTCAAAGGGCAGGCAAGGGGTGGAGCCTGGATTCTGACTCCCAAACCTGGGGTCTTTCCACCAAACCAAGTTGATTCTCAAACTGTAAACGCCACCGCCTCCTCCTTCCCGTTTTCTCGGAGAAGCAAAGCGGCAGAGGGGGATTAGAACCCAGCGTGGCTCAGTGGCAAGAGCCCGGGTTTGGGAGTCAGAGGTCGTGGGTTCTAATCCCAATCTGCCACTTATCTGCTGTGTGACCTTGGGCAAGTCACTTCATTTCTCTGGGCCCCAGTTCCCTCGTCTGTAAAATGGGGATTAAGACTGTGAGCTCCCCCGTGGGGCAACTTGATCACCTTGTATCACCCCCAGCGCTTAGAACAGTGCTTGGCACATAGTAAGCGCTTAACAAATACCATCATTATTATTATTATCTCCCTCCCCCCTGCTCACTCCCCTCCTCCTCCTTGCCCACCCTGGCTCTCTTCTCCCCCCACCCAGCCATGACCACCCTGGTCCGCCTCCTCCCATCATTCATTCATTCAGTCGCATTTATTGAGCACTTAACTGTGTGCAGAGCACTGTACTAAGCACTTGGAAAGTACAATTCAGCAACAGATAGAGACGGTTCCTATCCAACAACGGGCTCAAAGTCTAGAAGTGGGGAGACACATCAAAACAGGCATCAATATAAATAAATTGAATTATAGACATGATGTCATTAATAAAATAAATAGAATAATAAATATGTACCTACGTACACAAGTGCTATGGGGCGGGGAGGGGGGTAGAGCAGAGGGAGGGAGTTGGGGCGATGGGGAGGGGAGGAGGAGCAGAGGAAAACCCCCTGCCCACCCTGGTCATTAATAATAATGGCATTTGTTCAGTGCTTACTATGCGCAAAGCACTGTTCTAAGTGCTGGGGAGGATACGAAGTGTTCAGGTTGTCCCACGTGGGGCTCACAGTCTTAATCTCCATTTTACAGATGAGGTAACTGAGGCATGGAGAAGTTGTGACTTGCCCAAAGTCACACAGTTGACAAGCGGCAGAGCCAGGATTTGAGCCCATGGCCTCTTACTCCCAAGCCCAGGCTCTTTCCACTGAGCCATGCTGCTTCATTCGTTCATTCAATCGTATTTATTGAGCGCGTACTGTGTGCAGAGCACTGTACTAAGCGCTTGGAAAGTACAACTCGGCAACAGATGGAGACAATCCCTACCCAACAACGTCCGGTCCCCCTCCCCCGACCAGCCCTGTCCCTCCGCCCCCGTTATGTCCTGGGCTGGACTTAGCAGCACTAGGGTCAGCAGTAGAGTCAGCAGCAGGCTTAGCACTGTGTGAACTAGCCCCGGCTACTGCATCCCCCCTGGGAACAGCTGGATTGTAAACTCCAGATTAGCGCTCTGGACTGATTTGTAGTAATGGACTGATTTGAATCCAAACTGGGCAACCCGTTAGCGGCCCATGTTGCTAATGAACTTGTTTCAAACCGTGGGAGGAAAAATAGGTTTCCTGCAGCCATTAAATCTCCACTCCTTCATTTCAAAGTTACCTGTTCCAGTGGCAAGCTTTGGAGTGTATTTGGGCGGTCGGGTTTTCCGAAGCTTTGAGACTGATCTTGGAAAGTTAGCCGGGAAGAATGAGTAATTATTAATTCTTTTCGTCAGTTTACATGTATGTTTTACACTTCGCCACTGATGGTGTAAGCTCCTTGTGGGCAGGTAAAGGTCTACCTTCCTACTCTATTGTATGTAATGTCCCAACTGCTGAGTACAGTGCTCTGCAATCAATAGCTTGTAATTATCAAATGCTTACTGTGTGCAGGTCACTGTACTAAGCGCTTGGGAGAGTACAACTCAGTATAAGACACATTCCAGGACTGAATAAATACCATGGTTGGTGAAATTCATTTGCAGATGCACATGTGACAGAAAAGGTCATTATGGGATCCACAGTCTAGACCACATTGTGCCCACAAAAAGACAGTATCTCATTGTCTTGTCCTATTTCAGGTTTGCAGAGGCTTGTGCTGTTTTCTCTTGTGCCTGCTTGTCTCTTGCTCAAAGTTTTTGCGTGAAATGAGCTACTCATTTATTCATAGTTGTATTCCGTGTTGGTGTATCCTTGGCAATGTGACAGTTTTCAACTGGAATGGAGCATTGTCTAATGCTTTGTTATATGGGTCTTTAAAATGTTTCCTCTTTCTACCTGCCTTCATTCATTCAATCGTATTGAGCTCTTACTATGTACAGAGCACTATTCTAAATGCTTGGGAAGTACAAGTCGGCAACATTTAGAGACAGTCCCTACCCAACAACGGGCTCAGTTTCCCCAGTTTAGCTGTCCTTAGGGCAGTTGTTTCACTTGTTCTCTTCATGTAATAAATGGGAATAACTACGGTACTTAAGCACTTACTATATGGCAAGTACTGTTCTAAGCGTTGGGGTAGATACAAGACAGTGAGGTTGGATACAGTCCCTGCCCCACAGAGGGTTCTTAGTCTAAGTAGGAGTGATAATAGGTATTTAATCCCCATTTTACAGTTAAGGAAACTAGTTACAGAGAAGCTAAGTGGCTTGTTCAAGGTCATACAGCTGGATTGAGGCAGAGCCTGGATTAAGACTCAGGTCCTCTGATTCCCAAGCCTTGCTCTTCTGGTAGGCCATGTTGCTTTTTTGTTTGTTTTCTGGTGTTTAAGTGCTTACTAAGTGCCAGGTACTGTATTCAGCACTGGGGTAGGTACAAGCTAATCAGGTTGGACAAATGGGGCTCACAGTCTTTGTTCCCATTTTCCAGATGAAGTAACTGAGGCACAGAGAAGTGAAGTAACTGGCCCAAGGTGATCCAGCAGACAAGTGGTGAAGCCAGGATTAGAACACAGATCCTTCTGACTCCCAGGCCCGTGCTATATCCTCTAGGCCACACTGCTTCTCCCTGTGTCCCATCCAGCATAGATGTGTTACACTGTATTAGATGCTAGGAAACTATCTTCCAGAACTTAATTGTTTTATGATTTTGTCCTGCCATTTGATATTGAGTTTGACCTATAAATGTCTCTGGAGGAAGTGCTCAAGGAACCATAAGCAAGTTTTCATGAGGATGATGTTGAGCCATCAGTCCCACCATCTGCATGGCATACCTGGGGTGTGCAGAGCATGCTGCAATGCCACGGTCTTTAAGGAACTTCCCAGCAAATGGTCTGTGTAGGCCATACTGTATGAAAAATTACTCCAGAAATGTTTGATTTCTGCCCTTAAAGAATAACTATTCTCCAGCTAGTAATATGGTGTTTTTGACATCTATTCATGCAAACTGTGGCTAGGTTTGGGGGGGGCTTACTTAAAAGTCCAACTTGACATACAGACCCCAAACTAGTCGGGTTTAGTACAAAGCTAACTAGAGAAGCAGCATGGCCACGTGGATAGAGAACAGACCTGGGTGCCAGAATGACCTGAGTTCTAAACCCAGCTTCTCCATCTTTCTGCTCTGTGACCTTGGGCATGTCACTTCTTTGGGCCCTCAGTTCCCTTATTGGTAAAATGGGGATTAAGATTAAGCCCCATGTGGGACATGGACTGTATCCAACCTGATTACTTTGTATCTACCCCAGGGCTTAGAATGGTGCCTGGCAAAAAGTGAGTGCTTAGCAAATAGCATAAAAAATGCTGAAGTTCAGATTCCCCAGCAGTGTTGCCAACTATCCACTGATAGAAGCTAAAATCCACCATGTCGGAACAGATATCTGGATGTCTCTAAGTACGAGTGACTGTGGAAATCCCAGGTGGTATGTTTGCCACCATCACACCATCATCGCCTCCACTCCCTCATTTAGAGGAGTGCAGTGCAGACCTGGATTTCCTGGCTCTCCTTGCCTCTTCTCCACTCCCTCCATCTGTTTCGCATTCCCTGCGATGTGCTCTTCTAGACTGTGAGCCCACTGTTGAGTAGGGACCGTCTCTATATGTTGCCAACTTGTACTTCCCAAGCGCTTAGTATAGTGCTCTGCACACAGTAAGCGCTCAATAAATATGATTGAATGAATGCTGACATGCACTCACACATTCACATTCCTCCTTTGTATCTGACAGAAGATCACTCTCCCTGCCTTGAAAATATTATTAAAAGCATCTCTCCTTTCATTCATTCATTCAATCATATTTATTGAGCACTTACTGTGTGCTGTACTAAGCACTCGGAAAGTACAATTTGGCAACAGATAGAACCAATCTCAACCCAACAACAGGCTTACAGTCTAGACTGGGGGAGACAGTAAAACAGAATAAGTAGACAGGCATCAAAATAAATAAATAGAATTGTAGATATATATATATATACACACACATCATTAATAAAATAAATAGAATAATAAATATGTAAATAGATACACAAGTACTGTGGGCGGGGAAGTGGGTAGAGCAGAGGGAGAGAATAGGGTTGATGGGGAGGGGAGGAGGAGCAGAGGTAAAGGGGTGATGATGATGATGATAAAGGGGTGCTCAGCCTGGGAAGGCCTTCTGGAGGAGGTGAGCTCCAAGAGGCCTTCCCCTACTAAGTTCTCATTTCCTCTTCTCCCACTCCCTTGTGTGTCATCCTTGCACTTGGATTTGAACCCATTATTCACTTCTGCTTCCGCTCCACAACACTTATGTATGTAGTCGTAATTTTTATTAATATGCCTCTCCCCCTTTAGTCTGTAAGCTTGATGTGGGCAGGGAATGTGCTGCCAACTTGGTTGTGTTGTAGTGTCCGAAGCACTTAGTGCAGTGCACTGCACACAGTAAATACCATTGATTGGTTACCTCTGGGAATAAAAAAAATGCTACTTTGGGATTTGCATGAAATTTGTATGACATCAGCTATGCAGTTCATTTATTTTAAGGCCCAGGACTTCTCCCCTATTCTGTGGAGGAAGAGAACATATCTGAGATGAGCATATGAGAGGGCTTTCCGTAATATTTGCAGCAGTTCGCTAACTTTGTCTTATTTCCTTTCTCAGATCCTTGGAAAAATTTCAGCCTTCAGAAGAGGCCTGATATTTTCTGCATTCTCTTATTTGGGCTATGAGGCTTCTCAACTGATATCTCACTGTGCTGTGGTTCATGCTAGTATCAAAGGTAAATCTTAGAATTAGTGTTTATTGAAGCGTTTTGTCTGTATTTACCTCACTTATCTGTGCCTTGCTTATCCATTAGCACAGATAATTGAGAGATGTGCATTTTTCCTTTCTCATTGTGTTTTTAGAATAAATGCCGTAACCTCTTATTGGGTTACAAGTTCCTTGAGAGAATGGTCTGAACCTAGTATAGAGCTATGAATAGGCACTTGGTAAATGCTATTTATAATGGCAAGAGCACTAAACGGGAGTCTGGTGTCTCATTGCTCCTCCTGTGTTTGTTTCCAATCCACACCCAGCAATCCTTACTGATAGATTGTGAGCCCTTTGGGGGACAGGGTCTGTGTCTAATTCCCACTTGTATAATCAGTCAGTAAATCAATGGTATTTGAGTGCTTTCTGGGTACAGCACACTGTATTAAGAGTTTGGGAGAGTAAAATACAACAAGAGTTGGTAGACAGAATCCCTGCCTTTAAGAAGCTTACAGTCTACAGGAAAACAGACATTAAAATAAATTATGGATAGGTACATAATAAATGAATGAACAAGTGAATGCTGTGGGGCGGAGGGCGGAGTGAATATCTAGTGCTTAAAGGATACAGATCGAAACTTGTAGGAGATGCGAAAGAAGAGGGACTAGGGGAAAGGAAGGCTTAGTTGGAGAAGACCTCTTAGAGATGTGATTTTAGTAGGACTTGGGAGTTGGGGAGAATGGAAGGAGTTCCAGGCTTGGAGGATGTGGGCAAGGGGTCAATAGGAAGATAGGCAAGATTGAAATTTAGTGTGTATATTGGCGTTAGAGGAGCGAAGTGTGCAAACTGGGTTGCAATAAGAGATCAGCGGGTTAAGGTAAGAAGGGAGAGCTGATTGAGTGCTTTAAAGCACCCTTTCCCAGTCTTTAATATAGTGCTGTGCACACAGTAAGCACTTAATAACTATTATTACTACTACTATTCCTCCTGGTCCTGCCACTGACTCATTTTTAACTTTTGGCAAGCCTTCAATGTCTTACCACCATTCCAAAATGGAAACAATCCTGAAGACATACTTTATAGTGATAGGATTTTGTCAGTGAGGGAGTCTGGATGGGGTGGGGGGGGAGGAAAACTGCCTCAAACCTGGGGTGGAGGGGGAACCCCACAGCCTGTGTGGCGGAGCGGGAGGGAATTGAATTCCCTAGTGTTTAGTACAGTGCTTTGCACTCAATAAACACTCAATAAATACCATTGATTGATATTTTCTCTTTATAGGGATCTTCATTAGCTGGTTTTTATTAAATTTGTGGCAAGGGAGCATTGGGTATGTGTTCATTTTAGGTGTAAAATATCATTGATATCTCTGATTTAGCTGTCTTAGTTTATGATGTCTTTTCTTTTCTCCTTTACATTTTTTCCAAGTTGAGGAACTCTTAGATCAAGCAGACTACCTGTATGAGAGTGGGGAAACGGAAAAGCTTTATCACTTGCTAGCCAAGTACAAACAAAGGTAGGAATTGAAAGTCTTTTGCCTTTTTGAGTGTCTTGCCACTGCTTGACTTTAAAACATCTAGCACTCGAAAGCATTAATATTTCATACTGTATTTCCAACCAGTGAAGATGCAGAATTACTGTGGCGACTCGCACGTGCCTCCCGGGATCTGTCTCAGCTCAGCAGCACTTCAGCAGAAGAGAAGAAACAGCTGGTGTACAAGGCTCTGGAATATGCAAAGAAAGCACTGGAGAAAAATCCGTCCAGTTTTGCAGCTCACAAGGTGAGGTACTCAATCAGTGGTATTTAGTAAGCACTTACTGTGCATAGATCGCTGTTCTAAGCGCTTGGGGGAATACAGTATAACAGAGTTGGTAGACACGTTTCCTGCCCACAGTGAACTCACTGTCTAGTGGGGGAGGTACACAGAGTGGTTTAGTCACACCTTGTTCAGCGGAGGGCTCCTCAGCCAAAAGACTGTCTATCTGTTGTTTCGGGGACCAGAGAGTAAGGGTGACAATTGATGGCAGACTTTTTTGGAAACCTCTTAATTCAACTCTTGCATGTTATTTAGTTGTAATGACACTGTAAACCTTTAGACTGTGAGCTCTGGACTGTGGGCAGGAAACGTGTCTTTCAACTCCATTATATTGTAATTTCTCAAGCACTTACTACAGTGTTCTGCGTGCTTAGTCCTCAATAAATACCACGGACTGATTGAAAGAAAGCTCTCTTTTTCTGTATTAGATTCAAGGAATGTTTGATTTGTCTACATGCAGTGACTACATTTGGAATTCGCAGGAGCTCAAAGCACCCCCACAATCTTATTCATCCCCACAGTAGCTGAGGCAGGTAGGAGCTAGTTGGGGTGACTCTCGAATCCTGTGAAGAACTGTACTGAAGTGCTTGGAAGAGTACAATACAACAGAGTTGGTAGACACTTTCCCTGCCCACCAGGAGCTTACAGGCTAGAACAGGGGGTCAAACATTAAGATAATTATGGCTGTGTTCATAAATGTTGGGGGGCTGAGGGTATTCTTTCCCAGCACTTAGTACAATGCTCTGCGTGCAGTAAGCGCTTAATAAATACTACTACTACTCTTACTAGCAATAGCGGTATTTATTGGGAGCCCACTAGATGCTAAAAAAGTACAAACATAAGAAATGACATGTCCTTTTAGTCCCAGAATTTGTAATCTAGGCTTATTAAAATATCTTCCAAAGGCCTTCCCTGCCTAGCCCTCCTATTTGCCCTCCCTTCTGCATCACCTTTACATTTGGGTCTGAAACCATTAGGCACTTGGATATTCTCCTTTCTCCCACCCCCACAGAACTTATAATAATAACAGTAATTATGGTATTTGTTAAAGTGCTTACTGTGGGCCAGGCTTCTTTCCACTGTGGTGGATACAAGCAAATTGGGTTGCACATGGTCCCTGTTCCACATGGGGCTCATAACTTTGCACATAGTAAGCGCTTAACAAATGCCACTATTATTATTATCTCAATCCCCATTTTACAGATGAGGGAATGGAGGCACAGAGAAGTAAAGTGACTTGCCCAAGGTCACACAGCAGACAAGTGATGGAGCTAAGAACCCATGACCTTTTGATTACCAGGCGTGTGCTCTTATGTACCTATCCATCTGTCATTTATTTTAATGCCTGTCTCCCGCTTTTGGCTGTAAACTTCTTGTGGGCAGTGATTGATAATGTCTACCTAATGTGTTGTACTCTCCCAGGCACTTATTACAGTGTTCCACACACAGTAAACACTCAATAAAGGCCATTGATTTTGGTGGAGACATAGAAAAGTATTTACAAAGAGAGAAATCAGAATAAATGAATATTTAATTGAATAAATGATTCATAAGTACTGAGGACAACTATATATATATATATAATCTTATATATATATACATATATATTCATTCATTCATTCAATTGTATTTATTGAGCACTTACTGTATGCAGAGCACTGTACTAAGTGCTTGGGAAGTACAAGTTGGCAAATATATATTTTACTATATATATAAATTTTATAATTTATAATTTTAATTTTTTAATTTAATTTATAATTATTATAATTAATTTATATATATAAATTAAAAATCCTAGGGACAGCTGGTGGGTTTATACAGCAAGGGACATTAATCGGCATTAATCAGGCATTAATCGGAGAAGGCATGTTGGAGAAAGTGGGTTTTCAGGAGGGTGTGGGGAGGCCTGTGGTCTGATAAATTTGGGGAGGGAAGGAGTTCTAAGACAGATGAGCAGTATGAGAGGGGGCAGAGATGGAAGAGTTGAGAGCGAACTGCAGTTAAGAGGTGAACTTGGGAGGAACGAAGAAAGCGGGGTTGGGAGTTATGGGTGAAGCAAGCAGATTTGGGGGAGAACCTTGAAGCCAACTGGGAGGAGTTTCTGTTGACATTGAGTGAAATAAGCCACTGTAGGTTTTGAGGAGTAGGGATGCCACAAGTGGCTCTTTAGGAAGATGAGCCTCTTGTGGGAATGTGTCTTACCAACTCGTTATATTGCAGTCTCCTAGGCATTTATGACAGTGCTGTGCACACAGATTGATTGATTCTTGAGTGACCCTGTCTGTCTAATCTGGATAGGCAGCCTAGTTTTAGATGATGCCCAGAGGAGCTTACCCAAGTCATTGGCAGAGACTGCTACCCTCATTGTAATTGGTAGTAAGTGATTAACAATTCTTTGTGAGTAACTCATGTGCGTGAATGCTATAAGAAAATAGAATCTGAGTGTAGGGGAAGGTGGTGTGGTGTAGCCAAAACCCTACATAAGGATTAACTCTTTTCTTTTCCAATTTTAGTGGTATGCCATTTGCATCAGTGACGTTGGGGACTATGAAGGCATCAAGGCTAAAATTGCAAATGCCTATGTTATCAAGGAACACTTTGAGGTAGTGTTGAAATTTAATGTTTATTAATGAACGGATTTGTTCTTTACTTCAGTAAATTGTCACAACTCCAAGGTATATTCTGAGCGTCATGTACAGTCCTGAAACACGGTACCTGGCTGTGCAGTTTTATTATTTTCAATAATTAGTACTCTGATTTTCCTTTTCTCTGATGGTATTTTGCCCACCTGTTATATATTGGTTGGAGACCTGAAGCACTATATATCTGATGATGCTGATTACAATCTAATCCATTAGATTGTCACCTCTCTGAGAGCTGATTTTGTACCTTCTATTTTTGTGTTATTCTCGCAAGTGTATATTATAGTCCTTTGCACCCAGTAGGTACGCAGTGACTATTGATTTCGATTTGCTATAACAACATCTACTGAATTCCCAAAATTATCACCCAAAAGGATTTTGCCTTTTGGGATCTGATTGTGAGGGTCTCCTTAAGCAAAATGTCAAACAAAATGAAATACATTGGGCTGTAAGCTCATTAGGAGCAGGGACTATGTCTTACAACTCTGTTAAACTGTATTCTCCCAAGTGCTTAGTACAGTGCCTGACACACAGAAAGCACTTAACATACCATAAAAAAATCAAAACCAGACAGAAAGCATTCAGTAAATACAGCTGATTAGCAGGATGACCCAATGTCACAAATATCTCTAAATGCAGCGCCCCCTTCATAAGGCATGGTGCTTTATTCTGGCCATACTTTTGATGTGCTCAGTTGCTCTGACAAGGGCCATAGTCCAAGAACTCCTCCACCGGAGTGTTTAACTGTGACTCTGTGAGCACTGGATGAGGTAGGAGATAAAACTGCTATTGCAATGAAAAGTCCATCTTGTTAAATGGGGATTGACAGTTTGAAGATGCTAGAGCACACTGTGGGACACAATTGCGAATCCATAATAATGGATATTTTGGAAGGCAGGCAATTAATTTTATCATCTTTTCTTGCCAGAAAGCCATTGAGCTGAATCCTAAAGATGCTACTTCAATTCACCTGATGGGTGTTTGGTAAGAAAATCATTAGATCAAAAGGGTGTATATACTTGGACTTCTGTTTTTCGTGTCTTTAAAATGAGTTGTTGAAAATGTAAAAATGAGTAAAACTATTTAAAGTGAGGTTAAGTAAATCTGCTATGCTAATTAGCATTGAGTCTATTCCTTAGAAGTACAGTTGCAATGTAAAAATCACCTAAAGTTATTGTTGCTCAGTTATTTAGGGAACAAATACCCAGCCTTCAAATATATGCAATTTTTAAATTGTCACCTTGCAAAAGAAAATCTGTACAGGTGTTTGACTCCAAATATTAGATGGTAAACATGGAAGTAGTCAGGCTGCACTGAACAAGTATTTTTAGGTACCTTGGGCCAACTCAGAACATAGGAATTGTGGGTTCTAATCATGAACTCGACCAGGGATACACTTCTACAAAGATTTAGACAGTCACTGAAGGTGTATAAGGAATATTCATTCATTCATTCATTCATTCAGTCGTATTTATTGAGCGCTTACTGTGTGCAGAGTACTGTACTAAGCGCTTGGGAAGTACAAGTTGGCAACATATAGAGATGGTCCCTACCCAACAATGGGCTCACAGTCTAGAAGGGGGAGACACAAAACAAAACACATTAACAAAGTAAATCGAATAGTAAATACGTACAAGTAAAATAAATAGAGTAATAAATCTGTACCAATATAGCACCAATACAGGTGCTGTGGGGAGGGGAAGGAGGTAGGGCAGAGGAGAGAGGGAGAGGAAGGAGGGGGCTGAGTCTGGGAAGGCCTCCTGGAGGAGGTGAGCTCTCAGTAGGGCTTTGAAGGGAGGAAGAGAGCTAGCTTGGCGAATGTGCGGAGGGAGGGTGTTCCAGGCGTCGGGGGGGCACGTGGGCCAGGGGTCGACGGCAGGACAGGCGAGAGCGAGGCACAGTGAGGAGGTTAGCAGCAGAGGAGTGGAGGGTGCGGGCTGGGCTGTAGAAGGAAAGAAGGGAGGTGAGGTAGGAGGGGGCGAGGTGAAGGAGAGCCTTGAAGCTGCGAGTGAGGAGTTTTTGCCTGATGCGTAGGTTGACTGGTAGCCACTTGACATTTTTGAGGAGGGGAGTAGCATGCCCAGAGCATTTCTGCACAAAGATGACCCGGGCAGCGGCGTGAAGTATAGACTGAAGTGGCGAGAGACAGGAGAATGGGAGATCAGAGAGGAGGCTGATGCAGTAATCCAGGCAGGATAGGATGAGAGATTGAACCAGCAGGGTAGTGGTTTGGATGGAGAGGAAAGGGCGGATCTTGGCAATGTTGCGGAGGTGAGACCGGCTGGTTTTGGTGACGGATTGGATGTGAGGGGTGAATGAGAGAGCAGAGTCGAGGATGACACCAAGGTTGCGGGCTTGTGAGACGGGAAGGATGGTAGTGCCGTCTACAGTGATGGGAAAGTGAGGGAGAGGGCAGGGTTTGGGAGGGAAGATAAGGAGTTCAGTCTTGGACATATTGAGTTTTAGATGGCAGGCAGACATCCAGATGGAGATGTCTTGAAGGCAGGAGGAGGCACGAGCCTGAAGGGAGGGAGAGAGAGCAGGGGCAGAGATGTAGATTTGGGTGTCATCAGCATAGAGATGATAGTTGAAGCCGTGGGAGCGATTGAGTTCACCAAGGGAGTGAGTGTAAATAGAGAACAGAAGGGGACCAAGAACTGACCCTTGAGGAACCCCTACAGTAAGGGGATGGGAGGGGGAGGAGGAGCCCGCAAAAGAGACTGAGAATGAATGACCGGAGAGATAAGAGGAGAACCAGAAGAGGACAGAGTCTGTGAAGCCAAGGTTGGCTAGCGTGTTGAGGAGAAGGGGGTGGTCGACAGTGTCAAAGGCAGTTGAGAGGTCAAGGAGGATTAGGATAGAGTAGGAGCCATTGGATTTGGCAAGCAGGAGGTCATTGGTGACCTTTGAGAGGGCAGTTTCTGTGGAACGTAGGGGATGGAAGCCAGATTGGAGGGGGTCGAGGAGAGAGTTGGTGTTGAGGAATTCGAAGCAGCTGGTGTAGACGACTCGTTCAAGGAGTTTGGAAAGGAATGATAGGAAGGAGATAGGGCGATAACTAGAAGGGGAGGTGGGGTCAAGAGAGGGTTTTTTTTAGGATGGGGGAGACATGGACATGTTTGAAGGCAGAGGTGAAGGAACCAGTGGACAGTGAGCGGTTGAAGATGGAAGTTAAGGAGGGGAGGAGGGACAGGGTGAGAGATTTCATAAGGTGAGAGGGAATGGGGTCAGAAGCACAGGTGGCTGGAGTAGCACTTGAGAGAGGAGATCTCATCTGAGGATACTGCTGGGAAGGATGGGAGAGTAGCAGAGAGGGTTGAGAGGAGGGGGGTTGGAGAAGGGGGAGGAGTGACTTTGGGGAGCTCAGACCTGATGGAGTTAATTTTACTAATGAAGTAGGAGGCCAGATCGTTGGGGGTGAGGGAAGGAGGAGGGGGAGGAACGGGGCCTGAGAAGGGAGTTAAATGTACGGAAGAGCTGATGGGGATGATGGGCATGGGTGTCAATAAGGGAAGCAGCGTGATTCGTTCATTCATTCATTCATTCAGTCGTATTTATTGAGCACTTACTGTGTGCAGGGCACTTTACTAAGCGCTTGGAAAGTACAAATAGGCAACATATAGAGACGGTCCCTACCCAACAACGGGTGATCTAGTGGAAAGGGTATAGGCCTGAGAGCCAGGGGACCTGAGATATAATCCTGGCTCCACCATTTGCGTGCTGTCTGACTTTAGACAAATCATTTAACGTCAATCAACAGTATTTATTGAGTGCTTACTGTATGCAGAGTATTGTACAAAGTGGTTGGGAGAGTACAGTAGAGTTGGAAGATATAATCCCTGTCCACAGGAAGCATAAATTCTGTGACTCATCTGTAAAATGGGGATTAAATACCTGTTCTCCCTCCCCCTTAAATTTTAAGCTCATTGTGGGTAGTATAATGAAGAGAAGCAGCATGGACTAGTGGAAGGAACACGGGTCTGGAAGTCAGAGGACATGGGTTCTAATTCCAGCTTTTTCACTTCTCTGCTAAGTGACTTGCCCAAGTCACTTCACTTCTCTGTGCCTCAATTACCTCATTTGTAAAATGGGCATTAAGACTGCAAGCCACAAGTGGGACAGGGACTGCTTCTAAACTGATGAGCTTGTATCTACCCCAGCGCTTAGAACAGTGCTTGGCACAGAGTAAGCACTTAACAAATACCATTATCATCATCATTATTATTATACTCTCTCAAGCACTTAGTACAGTGCTCTGAACACAGTAAACACTTAATAAATGCCATCGATGAGACTATGAACTTCACGCAGGACAGGGATTGTGTCGAACCCAATTATCTTGTAGCTACCCCAGCACTTAATACAATTACCACAATTATTGTTATTAGCGTATCAATGTCAGATAAATGTAATGGGCAATTTCAGTACCGTAGTTGAAAGTGACTCCCACCGACAGAAGAAAGTCATCAGGCTGCATGTGCTTGAAAAACAACAGCATTGGCTTACTTTGGTTGAGCGAGTGCGCCATACACCACTTCACAATTAAACACCATCTTTTGCCTGCCAAACAGAAGAAAAACGCCCTGATGCTTTCAAAAGCTAATCAGTGGCATCTTATTTATTACATCATAATGCAGCCAAGGGACCTCACAGATGTTCAGGTCATGGCAGCCCTGCCTAGAGCAAAATATTGGCTAGACTGTCTTGTTCGTGCCTTCAAAGCTCACACTGTCGCGTAGAGCCACCACCAAAACGTTCAAGATTCTGGAAAATGAAGACATTTGTAAGCAATTCTGCAGTAAAATCACAGCAGCTCAGCTGAAAAAAGACAGTTAAGAAGGGAGTGGCTCTTTTTGAGCAAAACCTTCATAAAAGAGAGAAAAGAAGGAGAAAAAAACCCAGCGCTTGGCATTGGAAACATTAAACAAAGCCAGCCTTTGTGTGTCCACAATGTGGCCAGAACTGTGGGTCTCACATTGGCCTTTTCAACCACACATGTAGTCATAGGTGAATTTCACTGTTAATGGTGTCTTCTTTCAGTATGAAAGGACAAGGAATATAGCCCAGGGGTGGACAATTACTGGTATTCATTGTTTCTGTGAACCAATGTTTCTGTGCTTGGTTCTTTACCCAAATCTTGACTATACCACTTGTCTGTGGTGAGACCATGGTTAAGTCATTTCAATTCTCTGGCCTCAGTTCCTTCAGATGTAAAATGGAAGTTTAATACCTGATCTTCCTCCCCCTTTGACTGTGAACCAATGAAGGGCTTTGTAAATACCATCAATGATACCATCATCATCGTCATCAATAATAATTGTAATTTCTAAGCGCTTACTATGTGCCAAGCACTGTGCTCAGCGCTGGCGTGGATGCAAGTAAATTGTGTTGGACACAGTCTAAGTAAGAGGGAGTAGGGTTTAGTCCCCATTTTACAAATGAGGCAACTGAGGCCCAGAGAATTGGAGTGACTTGCCCAAGATCACACAACAGACAAGTTGTGGAATTGGATTTAGAACCCATGTCGCCTGACTCCCAGGCCCATACTCCATCCACTAAGCCACAGTGCGCTTACTGGGTGCAGAGCACTGTACTGAGCCCTTGGGAGACTACAGAACAGAGTTCTCTGCCCACAACGAGCTTACAGTCTAGAGTCATTCACTGGCATACCTTCCCTGATTTCAGTTTGATTTATGTGTTGGATTTGTTTGGTACCTTTTCTTTTGAAGATTTGAAAACTTTAATGTTGGTGTTTTCTGCCTCCTTCCTACCACTGGTTGGTGCCTGGACATGGTCTGGTGTGGCTGTTATTGTTTATGAATAAACAGTAACTGTGGGATTTAAGCACTTTATGCCAAGCCATATGGTAGATACAAGATAATCAGGTCAGACACAGTCCCTGTCCCACTTGGTGCTAACAGTCAAAGGGGGAGGAAGATCAGGTATTAAACTTCCATTTTACATCTGAAGGAACTGAGGCCAGAGAATTGAAATGACTTAACCATGGTCTCACCACAGACAAGTGGTATAGTCAAGATTTGGGTAAAGAACCAAGCACAGTAGTCCTGGGGCTGCTGTAAAAGAGCCAAGTTCTGGGCAGCAGTAGAGTCATTGTAAGGAATACTCTGAAAGAGCAATTATAAATTTTCACACCCAGAGAAGGAATAGAATCACAGAGCTGAAAAGGGCCTCCAGAGATCATCTTGGCCGGCTCCCTGCCTCCAGGCAGGTGAATAGTGAAACCCTATACATAGGTGGTTGTAAATTTTGTTTTTACAGATCACACCGGAGAAAATGTCAAAACCTCTTTTCAGGCTGTCCCAGAATCATATGATGGCAGTCCGGGTGATAAGTCTCATTGTTTCAGAACTGAGAACTGCATGGAGGAATGGATTATTATTTATTTATTTATGGTATTTGTTAGGCACTATGAGTCAAGCACTGTTCTGAATCTGTCTAAGTGATCTGGGTCACTTCAGGTCTCTCCCGGGAGCTGACTCATTCCGGAAGACCCCAGGATGTTCACATGCAGCTAGGATCCCTAGCTAGATATAAGTTGATCAGGTTGGACACAGTGCTTGTCCCACATGGGGATCACAGTCAGAGGAAGAGGGAGATCAGGTTTTGAGTCCCTGTTTTACAGTTGAGGAAACAGAGGCACACAGAAGTTAAGTGACTTGCCTGAAGTCACACAGCAGGCAATCAATCAAATCAGTCAGTAAGTAGGTCGCCAACAGAGGAGCGAAGTGTGTGGGCTTGATTGTGGTAGGTGAGTAGGGAGGAGATGTGGGAGTGGCAAGGCAATTGAGTGCTTTAAAGCCAATGCCTTTAAGGCAAGTGGTAGAACCAAGATTAGAACCCAGGTATTTTGGCTTCTAGGCCCACCCTTTTCCCACAAGGTCAAGCAAGCTGTACTGGTGGTTTGGGCAGTGCCCCTCACACTCTTTCAACCCCACCAGTCATGTTCCCCCGGGGTCGCAGAGTGTAATAAGCAGCAAGGCATAATGGGTAGAGCACAGGCCTGGGCGTCTGAAGGTCATGGGTTCTAATCCTAGCCCCGCCACTTTGCTGTGGGACCTTGGACTAGTTACTTCACTTTTCTGTGCCTCAGTTACCTCATCTGTAAAATGGGGATTGAGATTGTGAGCCCCATGTAGGGCAGAGACTGTGTCCAACCCAATTTGCTTGTATCCACCCCTGTGCTTAGTATGGTGCCTGGCAAATAGTAAGCACTTAACAAATACTTTTATATTATTATTATTATTATTATGAGGGAGAAGGGGACAACAGAACTCACTGCCTGGGCCGGGAGCCGGTCCTCTGCATGTCTCTTCTCCCCTATTCCCCACGTCCTTTCTGGAGCTGACCTGTGGGGCTGGAAAACCCTCTGCAAACATAAAGGATGCTACATTAATTGTCAATCGTAAATAATCCACTCCAAGAAGAAAAGATGATTACTTTCAGACATTGTCACTTCTGCAGAGTACTGAGGCTGGGCCTTTGCACCACAACACAGTAGGCAGTTTTTGATGCCTGTGTTAGCCAGTTATTTTGTGGGGGTCCCACTGGACCTATCCACCTTGTGGAATACCCTGGGCATTTCTTGGGCCAGAAACTTTGATCACTGAGGGGGCGTGGCTCCAGCAGGCATTCCCCTACCTGCAGCACCGGACCTAAAATAATAACAATAATATTAATGATGGTATTTGTTAAGCACTTACTGTGTGCTAAGCACTGTTCTAAGCGCTTGGGTAGATACAAGGTAATCAGGTTGTCCCATGAGGGGCTCACAGTCTTAATCCCTATTTTATGTATGAGGTAACTGAGGCCCAGAGAAGTTAAAAGACTTGCCCAAGGTCACACAGCAGACAAGTGGAGGAGACAGGATTAGAATCCACCTCCTCTGACTCCGAAGCCCGTGCTCTTGCCACTCGGGTCTTTGTTCTTTCCACAGGATCAACAGTGGGACTTCTGAACCTTGTACTGCATTCTGCAAGGCTGTGTGGTGTAGGGGTGGTGGGATGGAAGATACTGACTGCTAAGGCAGCTGTATTTTTAAATGCCATTTCTTTAAATGTTGTTTCTCTTCACCTAGTGCCTTCTCCCTTCCTAGGTGTTATTCATTTGCAGAAATGCCTTGGTACCAAAGCAGAATTGCCGCAATGCTGTTTGCAACACCTCCTAGTTCTACTTATGAGGAAGTAGGTGACTAACCATCTTGATTCTGTCCTCTAGGAATCTTTATCTGCATGCTCCCTGATAAGCTTTATGGTTGACTTGAAATACAAACTTTGGCACAGGCTTAAAAATCTGCTTTATGTTCCCTGGAAGGTGGGATTTTTTTTTTTTAGGCAGGGCATTGATGGATAGTTACCTTATTCTGTAATATAAGGGTTGCATCTTGTAGAATCCTGAAATAAGGCCAGCTCATTGTAGGACTCATCTCCTGTTTGATGCCTTGGGCATGTGCACAGCCCATTTCTAGACCCAAACAGGCTCCCGTGGTCTGAAGAGAGGAAATTAGGGACCTAATTTCCCAACAGCATTCTAGCCAAAGCCCACAGTAAAAACTTGCAATCAGGAAGAACTTCCTTTTTCAGTCAATGCCTCTGGTGAAGAACTCCCTCTGCCTCCCAGAAAGAGAAAATTGGAGAGGAGGAAGGAGCTAACGACCTGGCTGGTGTGCCTTGAATCAGTCAATTGATGGTATTTATCGGGCACTTATTGTGTGCAAAGGACTGTGCTGAGTGCTTGGGAGAGGACAGTACAACAGAGTTGGTCTACCTGGTCTGGAGCTTAGTCTAGAGGAGGAACTACTCTCTGAGCAGCTCAGGCCACTTTAGAAAGTGGAACACGGAAACAGGCCACACCCTACAGGCATGCCCATCCTCCCTGCTGTTTCCTTTGGGTCAGTAAGCTCCCCCAGCACTAGTCCTGTCAAAATGGCCATCAGCGTTGTGGGACCGAAGAGACCCCGAGCCTTACCGTGCTCCAAGGTAGAAGAGAGGGCAGAGTGGGGCTCCAGGAGGGGCCAGCTTCTCTGGGCTTGAACTGGCTTCTGGTCCAGAGGATGTCCAGGAGATGGGTCACTTCAGGTCTGTTCTGGAAGGCCCCAGGATGGTCATGGGCAGCTAGGATCCCTAGAATAGGAGAACGAGGCATGGCATAGTGGCTAAAGCACAGGCCTGTCAGAAGGTCATGGGTTTTTATCTCGGCTCTACCACTTGTCCTTGGCCTTGGGCAAGTTACTTCACTTCTCTGGGCCTCAGTTACCTCATCCATAAAATGGAGATTGAGACTGTGTGCCTCACATGGGACAAGGACTGTGTCCAATCCTGTTTGCTTGTATTCACCCCAGCACTTAGTACAGTGCCTGGCACATAGTAAGCGCTTAGCAAATACCATTATTATTAGGAGGGAGAAGGAAACAGAACTCACCCCCTGGGCCGGGAGCCGGTCTTCTGCACATCTATTCTCCCCTATTCCCCAGGTCCTTTCTGGGGCTGAACTGTGGGACTGGAAAACCCTCTGCAAACATAAAGGATGCTACATTAATCGTCAATCGTAAATAATCCACTCCAAGAAGAAAAGATGATTATTTGCAGACATTGTTACTTTTGCCGTAATGTAGCTTTTGTAGTTGAATTTATCTAGACAGTTGTTTTTAATTGAATATTCCTTCTCTTTTGATTTTCCAGGCTCTGAATTACTTCCAAAAGGCAGAACAAGGTAATTATGTCTTAGCAGTCAGTCATGGTCTAAACACCCAGGAGTTATGAGGCAGTTTGCATTGAAATTGTAAAAGACCCATAGGTAATCTCAGGACAAATAGATGTAAAAATAAAAACATTCAAATGTTTTTTCTGGTTGAAAAAAGATTGCATATTGGATGTTTTGCATCATAAAGTCAAATTCACAGGCAGTAGTCAAAGGAATTTATAGCTTTTTACCATGTTTAAGAGGAGATATTTAATGCAAATGTGCTGGGAATGCCTACCTGCCGATTTTTTCCTGACCTCATCCAGACTTGCCAGTGATAATTCTCCAGCATAGTGCCGTTAATCTCACCAGGCCCGGAGAACTAAAGCCAATGCCAGTAACTAGATAGTTACTAGTATCTGGTCTAGTAAGTAGAATCTGAAACCTGTTATTTTAGCAAGACTTCAGTGAACAGCAATGAGACTGGGTGGCCAAGAAAGGGAGGCAGATTGTATAAAATGTATTTAGAGCACTAAATTAATTGCTGTAAATTAAGGGACATGTTCACCTTCATGGCTACGTTAGCTTTTATTTTCCCTAAAACAGAATTGTGCTTGTCACCAAAATCAACAGTCAATATATGGACTGTCCAGCAGTTACATGACACTCCCCCATCATGCTGGTGATGGTTTGTGAAATGGAAGGGAATTTAATAACAGAGGCATTTTTCATTATCACTCAATTTTGCCAATATTTCTCAGGTGCCATAGGGGCTGGCTGGGCTGTCCCGAGCTTCTGTTACTATCCAGAACCCTTCAAGGGAACATTGGTGCCAATTGGGAAACTGCAGTAAGAGGTTGGGAGGGCAACTCTTCTCATTCCTCTCCCGCTATCTCCAGCCTGGGAAGGGAGGAGATTGAGAAGGAAAGGTGAAGGTGGGAAGACACTGGGATAAAAAAAAGAAACCCAAATCCTAGATAGTTTCATATATCTCAGCTAGTTATCCTTAAAATGCAGCCTAGATGAATGAAGTTTTTAGCTTTATCCTATTCGTGGCCAAAAGTTATTACTTGAGTGTAGCATTCACTGCCCAACAGCCCATCTTTTCTGCTTGCCGGAGGAACACCCAAGGGAAGAAGAGTTGGAATCCTTGCCCACAAAAAGCTGGTTAGGGTGGTATTGGGAGGGTAATTTTGAGTCAGCTCTCCATGAGGATCCATGACCATCTTTGGTCTTCTGACCAAAGATAAGAAACTCTATCAGCAAGGTTTGTTTGCACTATGAACCATGTGAAATTAAAGAAAAGTTTCAGTAGTCTGGGCCCTAAACTATCACTGGAGGATTTGTCCAACTTCAAACCACAGAACAAAATAGCTGAGACCCATGTGTTCTTTATGTTTTTGTACACAGCGGATCCAAATTTTTATAGCAAAAACTTGCTTCTTCTGGGGAAGACATATCTGAAGTTAAATAACAAGAAACTTGCTGCCTTCTGGTTACTGAAAGCCAAGGACTACCCAGTGCATACAGAAGAGGACAAACAGGTAAAAGGCCCAGGGCTACCCCTGCTATTTCAGGATAGGCCAAAAGGTTCATATAAAGCATATAGAAGTCTTTCAGGTTTATGTGGCAAATTTTCCTGGGGCTAATCCAAGTGGTCTTTCTAAATGACAAGACATCCAGGGAGGTGAAATGCCATGGGGACAGACACAGGAGGAATCCCCATCAGGGAAGCAGCATGCCATAGTGGATAGAGCCCCGGCCTGGGAGGCAGAAGCTCATGGGTTTCTTAGCTCTGTCACTTGTCTGGTGTGTGACCTTGGGTAAGTCACTTCACTTCTCTGGGTCTGAGTCACCTCATCTGCAACATGGGGACTGAGACTGTGAGCCCCACGTGGGACAGGGACTGTGTCCAACCCAATTTCCTTGTATCCACCCCAGCACTTAGTACAGTACCTGGCATACAGTAAGCACTTAACAAATACCAAAGTTGTTATTATTATTATGATTATTATTAAGCCCTGTCAGAGAGACAGTGGAGGATCAGTTGATTCGGCAGTTCCTCTAAGGTTGCACCAATGAGCAACCCCCATTATCCGTTCTCTAGTACTAGTGATGGGCAGGTTCCTTACTCTTGGACTTCTTGTATTTCCTCTATTTTTAGGTTCAGAAAGAAGCTGCAGACCTGCTCAAAACCTTCAGTGTCAAAACCTAAGTACTTTGCTGAGAATAAAGCACCTGAAATGTATCCAGGAAGCACTGCATTATTTATTAACCAATGACATAACTAAGGATTATGAGAGATTAACCAGTGTTTGAGGCTGTCACCAAAATCCAAGGTTTGTGGCAAGACAATGTCCAGGGTTGGTGCACCTAGCCCTGTTTAGCATTATTAGGGTGAAAGCCCAAGGATTTAGAAGCAACATCTAAAAGCTTCTCTGTTTACAAAGTCAAGGAGGGATGTTTAATTTGGAATTGCCAAGTCTGTGGCTGTTTCCGGCCAATTACAAACCCAGAATAGCAAGTATTCATCATGTGGACTGTCCCTTATATGCTGTTCAAAGATGTCTTGTACATCCGGTAGGAGCGGGGATTACATAGTCTATAGTCAGGGAAATCCAGGCCCAGACAGATGAAGGAGGGGATCAAGGCTTTCCTGGGTACAGCTCTCAGGACTCCCAACTCACTGCCTTTTCCCGTACCTCAGCATACAGGAAGCTTGCTTACCCAGAACAGGGGTATTTGTCATATTCTTCCAGAGCTGTGGTGTTTGACACATTTGAAAAAAATGGTAAAATGGAGCAAAAAAATCCTAATACTGGTTCTCTCTTACCTTTATATTTTTGCTCTTTGGTCTCTTTCACTGGTTCTTCCTCTGCCTCTCACTGCTCTCCTGGGTCCTCTTCTCTTCTCAATGGATTTTCAGTTGATTTTCACACCCCTGACTACCTGCCACTTCTACATGGAAGACTTCCCAAATCTTCCTTGCTAGTCCAGACCTCTCTGCCTCCAGGCTCACCTGCACATGGATATCTGACCAGTAGCTCAAGCTCAAATTTGCCCAAAACTGAACTCATCGTCCTTCTCATCTCATCACCTAATCAAATCAACGGTATTCTTTTTTATGATATTTACATGTTTTCTATGTGTCAAGCACCGTTTTAAGCATTGGGATAGATACAGGTTAATTAGGTCAGATACAGTCCCTGTCCCACACAGGGCTCAGACCATAAGCTTGGGGGTAGGAACTGTGTCTGCTTATTGTTATAATGTACTTTCCCAAGTGCTAAATACAGTGTTGTACACACAGTAAGCGCTCAGTAAATACAATTGACTGACAATCTAAGTAGGAGAGAAAACAGGCATTGAAAGGACACTGTACTAACCACCTGGGAAAGTACAATATAAACAGACACATTCCCTGCCCAAATACAATACTATAAAGTTGGTAGATGTGATTCCTCTGTACAAGGAGCTTACAGTTTACAGAAGTGACAGCCATTAAAGTATGGATAGGGGAAATAGTAGATTATCTTTCCTATCACCCCCACCATCATCTTCCCTTTTCTCTGTGCTACTAGCCATCTTACTTCACTGTGCCTCACTCTTGTGTCTCCCACCTCCGCTCTCTTGCTCACCCCCTTCCCCTATTGCCAAAGCTGCTCTTAAATCACAGCTCTAGGGAGCCTAGCCCCACTAGCACTTCTGCCCTAACGTCACCCTCAGCACAGTCCCAATCACCATAGCACTTCCAGACTTACCAACTTTACATAACCTGTTTAAACACTAACCTTATATCTGCTTCTTCCTTCTATCTGTAAGTGAAGTCTGCCTCTATCATTTGTACTCTCGTGTTTAGTGCAGTGATCAAATACAATTGGTTGATATATTTTAATAATCATTTCTTAAAACGTGATTTCTTTCACTTCCACCTTATTTATTTGTTCAGTTTCAGAATTGATGACTTCCTCTTTTTGAAGTAGCCAGGATGTTTGTCCTCCATTCGTTCATTGTCATATTTATTGTGCTGAGTAGGTACAGAGCACTATAATAAGCACTTGGGAAGTACAGTTCAGCAACAGAGACAATCCCTGCCTCCAATGTAAGGACCTGTCACCTTCCGTACCCAGCGTTAGCTGGTGTTTGCCTAAGCCACTGCAGAGGCACCTTATATTTCTTACTAGTGCAATGGTAAGACTTTTTTCTTACCGATTTTTCAACCTGTAAGAGTTGACTTTCTTCTCACTAAAATCAAAGCTTTTTTTCTTTCAACTGTCATAGCAAGAGACGGATGCTTATTGGAGGGTAATTGAAAAAGTTGCTAGAAGCAGCATAGCCTAATGGAAAGAGCACAGGCATCCCAAGCGCTTAGTACAGTGCTCTGCACACAGTAAGCGCTCAATAAATATGATTGAATGAATGAATGGGAGTCAGAAGACCTGGGTCTGCCATTTGTCTGATTGGTGAGCTTGGGCAAGTAACTTCTCTTGCTTCAGGTGCCTTATCTGCAAAATGGGGGTTCAATACCTGTTTTCCCTCATCTCGCAATGGTCCCCTAGCCTGGTTGGCTGTAGATAATCCATGGTCCGTATTTGTAGTCCTGAGCTCAAACATCCCTCCAAAAGCAGGAACTGGTGCCTTTCTTACTTGCCAGAGGAAGTGAGAGATCATGGTTTCTGGAATCATTCTGCCCCTACCAGTATTAAAGATCACCCTGTTAATCTGTCCACCTCTCATGGTCATTTATTTTCTCCATGATGTCTCTCCCCTATTGGGGTGGATTTATAACTGCCCAAATAATTTCATCCCAAAGTACAAGCAGCAAGTTCTTTCACATAACCTAAAGCCCTGTAAATGTGTTCTTATTAAATTCAGTTGCAGATCAGTGAATCCAACCATCCACAGGTAATACCAACACCCCCACCCCCCACAATATCCACTCAACCCCTCAGGCCTGCAGCTACATTGTAGGGTTTATGACGGCTACTTCCACCCACCCTCTTCTGTCAGTGTGATAGCTAACTTTCTCAAGCCATTTCTGGCACTGGACTTCCTTTGAGCTCCATAAGCATCTACTCCCTGATTGCTGGAGGACACACAGCAGTGGGAATGGGTCTGAAGGCAAAGGTTTTCATCTCCCAGGGCTTCAGCCAAATTTGTATTCAGATTGCTCTTTGACAGGATCAGGACAGTGTAAATTATTTGCCCCTTTTGCCAGGATCTAATCTCCCCTTCACAGCTTTTCTAGACAGCAAATGAACTTTCCTGCCTATTTCAGTGACTCTTTCATCTTCCTAGTAGGATGACTCCATATCAGACCTGTTCTGCCAGAGAATAAAATGACACAGGGAGCTTCATGGCAGAGGCAGGTTCCTCTGAGTGAGGTTTTCCTGATTTCCCCTGCCTCTTCTCCTCTGGGCTGGTCTCCCACTACTCCACCTACCAGGCTTTTTTTTATGGTAGTTAAGCCACTTACTATGTGCCAAGCACTATACTAAGTGCTGGGGTAGACAAACTAATTGGTTGGACACAGTCCATGTCCCACATGGGGCTCACAGTCTTAATCCCCATTTTACAGATGAAGTAACTGAGGCACAGAGAAGTGAAGTCACTTGTCCAAGATCAGACAGCAGACAAGTGGCAGAGCTTAGAGCTTGACTGTAATTACTTGCCTAAAAAGGTAGTTTGTAATTTTCCTCTTTCATGTACTTCTTCAAACTAATTTCTTGCTGTGTCTAAATTTATCTGGTTAAATCTGTTGTACTGGAGCATATTGTTCATCACCTGACGTTTGTCATGTCTGAGGGATGCAGTTCCAACTCCATCCACAGCTTAGATGAATTATTAGGGCAAAGTTTTACAGTCTGCACAAGCTATTAAACCTACCTCTGGTTAGGGAAAGGCTGATGTGTTCCTTAGTGTCAGACGAATCCAAAAGAAATCTATTCAGGCACCTTGATCACTGCTTTTATTTTAACCTTTACAAAGGAAACTGGATTTTGAATAAAAAGGCAGAACACAATCTAAGTTAATATGTAGAAAAATAAAATTTTGGCAAAATAAACACTGTTGTATTGGGAAGATAAGTAGTATGCCAGTATTTTCTGCATTCAGTGAGTAGTGAAATAGTTGATATGTTACAGATATCACTTAATCTAAGAAATCAGTTTCATGGGTATACAAAATTTTGTATAAGTTAATGAAATTTACAGTGCATATTGAAAGCATGATACAAATGGTACTTTAAATCTTCATATTCTGTTAATAAGGAAGCACAGTTTGCTAAAAGTAGCATTTAATATAATTCATCTTGGATTTATAATTTGTTACACATCTTTGCAGTTGTTCAGCAAATGCCCTCAATACGGATAAAACAATTAAAAAGTTTCTAAATGATGTTCACTTAGGACAGAAAATAACTTGGCCTGCGTAAAAAAAATGACAAGAATGATATACACTTAATTCAGGTATAATGAATTTTACATGAATTTAAAGAGGGATGAAAATATTTAATGCTAATAGAAGATTATTAGTTTCACACTTCGAGTGTCTCAGATCTTATGTACTCCATTTGGGTTTTAGAACCAAACCTGAACACAAAAGCAGCAACAGTTCACATCACCTTTCAAATACCCCTAAGATTCAAATAACATCATTTACTATGAATTACCAGGTAAAAAAACCTTTTATAAGAGTATGAGAATTTCCCTTGTATTTTTTTCTAACTTTCCTGATTACCCACTACCCCCAGGTAACATGTAAACAAAGCTCAATGCTGCTCGATAAAGTCTGTCCCAGCCCTACAGGAGAGTCAAGTGAAAGTGGCATCAATGGCTAAACATTCACTTTATCACACATGATTTCATGAGTAAAGGTTTCGTCTTGACTTTGGCTATAACGATCAAGTAGCCGAGAAGGGGTTGCTCGGCTAGTTAGGTGGATTTTAAAATGGAACCGACAGAACCAGGCATCTGTCAGGTCAGAAAGCCAGCAGCATTTTCCTACCTACTCAAGGTAAGTTTTGGCCTAAGCCATTTAACAACACATTTTGGAAGAGCCATGCAGTAAAACAACCTTGGGAGAGGTTGCTGAAGTGAGGACGGGAAGCACCTCAGCCCTTGCTTCTGGGTCGTATGGCCAAGGTTCAAGCAAATCAGGCGCTTCGCCAGCTGAAACGCTTCGTGCACTTGGAGCTCTATAAAACTAGAGCCCTCAGCATCCATACTCATCCACTTTTTAAAGTCCCTTGTCTGCTCTAAAATTTAAGGGTGTGGGGTTTTTCCTGGTTCATCATTTCCAGGGGCAATAAATAAAGTAGAAAAGGCTGAATTACTTTGCATATCTCTGTGGAAGAACGGAGGACATTTATACTTTTAGAGTTCCAGAAAGGTCACTGTACATAACAAACAGCTTATATACAATCTCTGTGCAATTTCACTTGGCTGAGTATTTTAATACCAGAGCTTCTGAGCGAGGGAGCCCCTTTTATTCTTGTCCAAATCCCTCTGTCTCTTCGATTGCAAAAAGCAGCTTCTCTTTCAGTTGTTCATAGCTTTTATATGGCGGCAGATCCAAACGATTGAAACTGAACAGAAACAAATCAGTTCGTTTAAAATCGACCACTTTTGGGGTATAGCTAGCTTGAAAAATATAACCTAACTACTGCTTGCTAAATGTGACCCAGGGCAAGTTGCTTCACTTCTCTGTGCCTCAGTTCCCTCGTCTGTAAAACTGGGACTAGACCGTGAGCCCATGTGGGACAGGTACTATGTCCAACCCAGTTGCCCTGTACCTACCCCAGAGTTTAGGACAGTGCCTGGCATGTAATAATAATAATAATAATAATAATAATAATAATAATAATAATAATAATAATAATAATAATGCTATTTATTAAGCACTATGTACAAAGCACTGTTCTAAGCGTAGTAAGCACTTAAATACCACAATTACTATAGTTATTATTATGATCAACAGCATTAATGTGCTTGGAAAAAATTATTCTTGCCCTCAAGAAGCTACTACTGGGGAAAATAGTCAATACAAATGATAGATAGCAAACGGTGAGTAAGGGGATCAAATCAAGGAAGGCCACATAGGTAGAAGCCAAGGCTATGATGGGGCTATATATGACCTGGGTGTGTGGGTGTTTTTTTCCACTTCTTCTCAAACCTCCAAAACTGGGTCCCCTGATAATTAATCTAGTCCAGATCAGCAGCCCAGAAACAAGTGTTACAGGTTATAATTCCAAGACTGACTGACTTGGTAAAACCATTTTCCTCTTTACTCAGGTACAAAATTCAAGACCGACAACTAAGAGTTCCATGAAGAATAAAGCATTAATTCTAAATATGGCTCTTACTCATTTTAGACAGTGAAAAGCCATACATTCCATTGTAAGCCGGCTATTTTAATAAGCTATTGGATCAAAAAATGGTTTTGTGCCTTTTTGTGAAGGCAGGTTGGCAGGAGCTGACCACAGAGAGGACTGGAATTTTTATTTGTACTTACCAGGTATGACTTCTTGGCAACCAGGTTTCCTTCCCAACTTTTTCAATGCAAAACTTTTGAGGGCCATTACTTCCTGAATAGAGAAACAAAATAAGGCTTAGCAGGCTTTTTTTTTACCTTTGCTTTTAAACAGCTTCATAATGAGAACCTCAGAAAATCTTTGGTGAGAACTACTCCATCATCCTTTGCCTAGATTCCTCTCTCCACTGCTCACCAAGAGGCGCAATAGGGGATGAGAAGTACTGTAGAGTTAAGCCTCTGCTGTGGACCTCCTCTACCCAACCTCACAAGGAGAACAATGCCAAGGCCTGTCGGGAACGTCTGGGGAGCAAATCCAGCCTAGCCAAGACCTAATCCTGACAGGGATGAGGAGAGGAAGGAGAATATGGCCTTCAGCCCCAGCCAGAGCAGTTATTCTGGGGAGAGTCTTGAACAGGACAGGACATCCAGGTTTAGGGTGCAGTCAAAGGGCAATTCAACTGAAAGGGGATCTAATAATAACCCGATCTGTTCTGAAAAGTTCTAAAATCTCCAAAGCAGCATCGACAGACTTCAATTTACCCATGAGTTCAGCAAATCCTCCTAAGGGAAGGCGGCAGGTTCCGGTGACAAACTGCATCAATCGCATCCTAACTTCATTGTCCGTTTCCTTCACAAACTGAAACAGAGAGTGCTTAAACCTATCTTACACTGAAATGCAAAACCCAGAGCCATTTCCCAAACCAAGATCAACTGGGGGCATTGTAAAAAGCCGTGTTAACAACGTGAGCCAATAGAAGGGGGAAGGGTTGGGGGCCAACATTATTTTTAATGGTTTTACCAGAATATTTTCAAATAACTGGTGATTAATTTTCCAAATCTATTATTTTGGTCATTTTTTTTTTACCTAAAAAAAATTCCTTAGCATTACTGTGCTCGAGTCAGCTGTATGCCATCATTTTTTTTCACAATTATAATTTTACATTAGATTACTGTGCTCGAGTCAGCTGTATGCCATCATTTTTTCTTTCACAATTATAATTTTACGTTAGTTCACAGTTGCCATGGTTGTTTTAAGCAGTCAGAAAGCTCAAATGTCCAGAAAAGAGAAAAATGATTTCTCTCAATCAGTTGCAGCACAAAAACCTGATATCCAGCTTCAGGCTCTTGGGTAATCTGTTTCTTCCAGATTTCTCTTAACAACAGTACTGTTCCTCCCTCTCCCTTTCTCCCTGGATATTATCCAGCCCAAGTCTTTTCACCTTAAATGATTTTCTTAATTGTAACTGTTCTGGTCACAACTTTTTTCAGGCAAGTAAAAAACAAGCTTGATTATTTCTCTATGCATATGACATTTTTCCTCTCTTTCAAATTATTTTTAACTAACTGAAATAGTATTCACTTGTCTGTAATCCCAAACCCTAAAAGGCCCAAAGGAAGCCACATCTGAATGCCCAAACTTCTTCTTTTTAAAGTAAATCTCAATGATGAACCCCTTTGTTGTAATTTTCCTAAAACTATAAAGTGGAAATAACTTCATTCATTCATTCAATCGTATTTATTGAGCACTTACTGTGTGCAGGGCACTGTTCTAAGCACTTGAGAAGTACAAGCTGGCAACATATAGAGACAGTCCCTACCCAACAACAGGCTCACAGTCTTGCACTGGCAATGTAGAAAAATATTTAATTATAATTTCATTTTGTGCCCTTCACATTAAATATTTTCATGGACATGGGGCTTGTGGTGGGCTATTAGAGCGAAACGTTAAAGATGCTAAGTAGTCTATCCCTAACTCTGAGGATGGATGTCAAGAAGGTCTCTAGATATCCTGAGGCCCTAGTCAAACTACAATTAAGCTGACCCAACATGGCATTGCTTGTGGATTTATGATGGGGGCAGAGAAATGGTGTGATAAGAAATTGGTCAGCGTAAGTTCAAGAGAAAGGAGGAATTTTAAAAGCAGGAATAAGTGTGATGTAAGGTTATTAGGGCTGGGCCTCCACCTAACCCGAAAGATAAGGTCACAGAATTGATCAGTTCAGAAGAGACTTCCCAAGAGGAGCAGGTGCCCTGCACTGTGGAAAGAGGCAGACCACCATTTAACTGAATGGATTTACTGAGTTGGGGAGAAAGGGACGAGGTAAAAAGACACTATGACATAGCTAGCAACTTGCTAAAGAAAAAGTTATATGCAATTAAATGCATATAAGAAGTGGTTTTTGTTAAATGCTTACTATGGCCAAATGTGATACTAAGCTCTGGGGTAGATACAAGATTATCAGTTCAGTCAAAGTTAAAGAGGGAAGGAGAACAGGTAGTTGATCCCCATTTTATAAAGAAATTGAGGCACAGAGAAGTGACTCACCCAAGGTTGCACTGCCTGCCATGACCAAGGATTAAAACACAGGTTGTCTGAATCCCAGGCCTGAGCCCTTTCTTCTCTGCCATACGTTTCTCATATAATTAAAATACTTGTCCAACAATATGAGTTGTTAATTTTATGGGAATTACCTATACTCTACTTTTTCTAAACCATATTATGATAGATTTCCTTCTGAGTTCTGGTTATGCACCCTGAGAGCATACCATAACCACTGCTTATATACTAACTCACTTTTGTAGCCCCTTTCCGTTCTTCCCGGATCTGTAAATTATCTTAGTATCTGTCTCCCCCAGTAGACTGTAAACTCAGTGAGGCCAGAAATCACATCTGTTAATGGTGAGCTGCACACAGTTGGCATTCAAGAGAAAAAATTGATTTCTTGATAAACCACATCATTCCCTCTTAGTGAGGTTTCAAAACTATCTGATTAATAATAACTTTGGTATTTGTTAGAGCCTACTATGTATATTAAGCACTGGGGTAGATATAAGATAATCAGGTCCCACATGGGGCTCACAGTCTAAGAAGGAGGGAAAACAGGTACTGAATCCCCCTTTTGCAGATGAGGGAACTGAGGCACAGAGAAGTTAAATGTCTTGCCCATGATCACATGGCAAGGTAAGAGGCAGAGCCGGGATTAGAAAAGGGGTCTTTTGATTCCCAGGCCCATGCTCTTTCCACTAGGCCACATTGTTTCTCCAAGCTGATTAATAATTAAATGGAATTTATATCACCCCTTCCTAGCAAATTAAGTACTTGGGTATCAGGTTAATAAAACAACAGAAATCTGGGACAAAATATAGGAATTTGTATCAAATGACAATTTTCCTAAAACATTAAGTCTTTCAAGAACACAACCTTGCAATAGCATAAAATATTAGAGAAGCAACATGGCTCAGCATAAAGAACCTGGGTTTGGGAGTCAGAGGTCATGGGTTCTAATCCCAGTTCTACCACATGTCAGCTGTGTGACTTTGGGCAAGTCACTTAACTTCTCTGTGCCTCAGTTACCTCACCTGTAAAATAGGAATTAAGACTGTGAGCCCCACGTGGGACAACCTGATCACCGTGTATCCCCACAGCGCTTAAAACAGTCCTTTGCACATAGTAAGCTCTTTACAAATACCATCATTATCATTATTATTGAAATGATAATGTTTTCTTTGAGATTCTGGATAGCATTCAAGACATTAAAATCGGTGGCTCCTAATGCAGTCCTGCTTAAAGTGCATTTTGCTAAACACCTAAAGGAATAAGATAGCTGGAGGCCTTAATAGTATTTAGCTTCAGAAAAGAGACAGGCCAAAGTGTGGATTCAGTGTTAGGGTAGAAATGCTGGTAAATTTTACATACGTATATGTATATATGTATAAAACATATATACATTGTCTCAGTGCTAATATTAATGTGAGATACTATTATATTGCCAAAAGAATGCTTTCAGAAGGACTCCAAAAGTATACATCTCAAGCCAACATTTTCCAGGAAACAACTGATTTTGAAATGGTAAAATGTAAAATACCTGCCAGAACCAAATGATCTGCTTGCTATTTCTTGTGTAATGCCGATAAACTGTATTTCTCTGCCAGTCAGCTAAATCGACCTCCTGCATGCCACATAACATAACCTGTGAAACAAACAGCAACCATGATTAAGAAACACAAGGAGTAATTATCCTGATAGTTGGTGAGGGAAATATTGATTCCAACTAACAGGTCCAATACAGCTTGTACTACACAGCTAAAAGTGTGGTGTTCTATGCACTGAAGAAAATTGAGCCCACAAAGGATTACAAAAACTCATCTCCTGAAATCCCCTCTCCTCCAGGTGGCTGTCACAGATGATTTTTTCTTCTTCCCAGTTCCCATCTGCACTATCATCTCAGCACTTTCGCATTCACTACTTCTCATTATGCTTTTTTAGTAGAGATCACTTTTCATTTTATAACTGTCTGCACCCTGGCTCCTATTTGTAGGGTTCATTTAGGTATTTGTTAGGCATTAGTAACGTGTAAAGTACAATGCTAAACGCTGGGGCAGAACTGAGATAATCAGGTTGGACACAGTCCCTGTTTCAATTGGGGCTTAGTCTGTATCAATGGTATTTACTGAGCACTTATTGTATGCAGAGCACTGTACAAAGCACCTGGGAGAATACAATTCAACAGAGATGATAGACACGTTCCATGTCCACAATGACTTGAGTAGTATTTTATGTGCTTCTTGTGGGCAGGGAATGTGTCTACCAGTGCTGTTGTATTGTACTCTCTCAAATGCTTAGTACAGTGCTCTGCACACAGTAAGTCCTCAATAAATGATTAATGTCTGTGTCCCCAGGTAGAGTGAAATCTCCTTAATAATAATAATTAAGGAATTTGTTAAGCGCTTACTATGTGCCAAGTACTGTTCTAAGCACTGGGATAGATACAAGGTAATCACGCTGTCCCACGTGGGGTTCATAGTCTTAATCCCCATTTTACACACGAGGTAACAGGCACAGAGAAGTTAAATGGCTTGCCCAACATCACACAGCAGACAAGTGGCAGAGTTGAGATTAGAACCCACGTCCTCTGACTCCCAAGCCCATGCTCTTGCCACTAAGCCATGCTGCTTCTTCTGTCTTCTACTGTAGAAGTGAATAAGCACAGTGCTCTGCCCACAGATACTCAGCTACTACTGATTGATAAAATGTCAGGATATTTTCCCCCAAAACATTCATTTAGACTTCACTTGCTGATGAAAAGTGTAAGTATTTAAATGTAAATGTATTTAAAAGGACAAAGTTCAAATGGGTATTTCACCTGTGAAATGCTCTATTATATTAACTACTCATTAAAATTTGAATGCCCAATGTTCTACAAATTCATAGTACAAATCACATTTTTAAAATTATAAAATATTGATTTTTACACAAAGACGGTGAATGTTAGAGTCTTAAACTTTAAGAAAATAGTAAGTTTTTAAACATGAGCTGCATGTTAAATTGAAACGTGAAACATATTTGTTTTCTGGGCCCAAAGTGGACCAATCTCATTTTATCCTTCTGCCTCCTGTAGTGTCCACAAGAAACCCAGAAACTGCAGGAAAAAGGGTCACTGAGAAGTAAGGCCATGTAGCTAACTCAGGCAGATAACTGAGGATCTTTTCAAAATGAATGTTTATGAATTCACTCTCTACAATACTGATTGTGGTATTTGTTAGGCTCTTATTACATGCCAAGACCTGTATTAAGCACTAGAGTATATACAACATAACCAGGTCCTCACATTCTAAGTAGGAAGGAGGCCAGGAACTGATTCCCCATTTTGCTGATGAGGGAACTGAGACACAAGTGGCCAAGCTAGGATTAGAAACCAGGTCTTCTGTCTCCCAGGCCTGTGCTCTTCCCACGAGGCCATGCTGTTTTTCTCTCTAAGTCTGGATAACCAGTGATGCAAAATTGAGAAAAACAGAATTGGCTTTGGGCTATTACACTATATTAGCCTTGAAAGTTCATTTTGAAAAAAAAAAAAGCAATTGCTTGGCTGTGCCAGCAGTCACCAACAACACAGTATCCTTAGGAGAACCATCTGGGGCTGGAACCAGTTGAGGTGGAGCAAGAAGCACTAGCAGCCTTCTGCTCTGCCTCTTCCCCAGCGAGACTGCAGTGTCATCAAAAAAGTGAAGGAATTGAGGTCAGGGATCGATTAGCTATGATCAATCCACTCCTCCCACCTAAACATGTGCCAAAAGGCCAGAGGGATAAAGATGAGCCGACATCCACCCAAAATTTAACCTGTCAATTTGTACTCCCTCTGCATGGCCAGGATAGGGGTGTTAGCTTAGGGCTCTAACAGCCAGTGAGGTTGACACAACTGTAATAGTGGGAGCTAAGAATTTCATTTGCAGTTTGTTGGGGGATTTCGTGTTATTTACATGCTCATTTCAACTATATCTATATATGTACAACACACACACATGTGAACTACCTGGTTCCTGGGTTTTGCTACTTCTATTTTTATGCTTTTGCAATACAACATGTTCTAAAGCAAACCTTCAGGAAAGGCCCTCAAACTCAAGATGGAGATTTCCACAGTTTTCTCTGAGGTCCAGGCCCCTGGTCTGACCTGCAGAAGCCCCCCTCCCTCTGAGGACCCTGCTTATAGGGGATCTGCCCAGGAAATAAGTGCTAGTGTTGCTGCTCTTCTGGCTGGCTGATGCCCCAGGACAATCCTCTCACTCAACTTGGGTGCCTGGAGGTGGATCAGTGAGATCTGGAACTCAAAACTGTTAATCGTACTTACTGAGCACTTACTGTGTGCAGAACACTGTTCTAAGCACTTGGTAGAGGACAATACAACAATATAACAAACACATTCCCTGCCCACAACGAATACACATTCAACATTTCCAATCCTAAAATAAGGACTTCAGCCAAAGAGAACCTGACCTCCAATTCCTTTTCATCAAAATACTGAAGCCACTGAAGAGGAACAACTTCATTAAAACCATCTAAAAACGCTTTGGTCTGCTCTTGCACGCCTCGAGAAAAGCGCCATTCTGCCATTAACCTGAAAGACAAAAACATTTTCAAAACAAGACGCTGAAATGTATATATGTATATATGTTTGTACGTATTTATTACTCTATTTATTTATTTTGCTTGTATATATCTATTCTATTTGTTGTACTTTGTTAGTATGTTTGGTTTTGTTCTCTGTCTCCCCCTTTTAGACTGTGAGCCCACTGTTGGGTAGGGACTGTCTCCATATGTTGCCAATTTGTACTTCCCAAGCCCTTAGTACAGTGCTCTGCACATAGTAAGCGCTCAATAAACACGACTGATGATGAAATGAGGAAAATACTGGAGCGTCCTGTGGCATTTTGATCCCTATGAGGCTCTGTATTCACTCTTCTCCTTTTAATTATTACATAAACTACTCATTTTTAGAGGAATTATTAACACTATTATAGCTGAGTTTCAGTAAGACTCAGACACAAGCATTCATAACTAGTTTATCAAATAAACCTGTCTTCTCTTTGCAGACAAAAGTGAAATCTGCCATAAATTGCTACAACTCAGCATTTCGATGCTAAAACTATGATTTGCAAACAAGATTGACTTCAGATGTTTGTTGGTGTGAGGTGGGGAGGTAAGGGAGAAAGGATTGTGTAACTTGTCTGCCAACTGTGGTGTACTCTCCCAGTACCACTGATTAATTAATAGAGGGCAGAACCAAAACGGGAAGGAGCAGAAGGCTAATACCACTTTTCCTATTCTTATAGGGTCCCAAGGCCGGGTGAAGGCAAGCCAACTCCTGGCCTTGCCTTTCCCCGGTTCCCCCCATCTCTCCTGCTGGCGGCATTCTCAGAGGATACAGCAGGGGATGGCGCTCCAGAGCCATAAGACAAGTTTAAATAATGATAATGATGGCATTTGTTAAGCAGTTACTATGTGCCAGGCACTAGACTAAGCGCTAGGGTGGAAAATCGAGTTGGACACAGTCCCTGTTCCATTAGGGGGCTCGCAGTCTCAATCCCCATTTTACAGATGAGGTCACTGAGGCACAGAAAAGTAAAGTGACTTGCCCAAGGTCACACAGGAGACAAGTGGTGGAGATGAGATTAGAACCCATTACCTTCTGATTCCCCGGCCCCTGCTCCATCCATTACACCACGCTGTTTTTCCAAAGCCTGCAAAGATGTGGCTCCAGACCCTTCTCAGCCGAGTGCCTGCTGCCACCTCGACACCATGACCAATGGGGTCAGAGTGGACACTCAGTAAAAACCACTAATTGATTAGGAAAACCAGCCCACAGGTCCAAGGATCTGAATCCCACTGGGTTCCCAAAGAGTCCCCCAGGCTGCTTGGGTAGATCAAGACAGGTGAAGACAGGTGGACAGCTCATCCCCACAAGTCTCTAAATAGCTCTGGTAAGGTGAGAACCACCACAGCGGCAACAGTGAGTACCTTGACCTTCTTCTCCCTCCCCAGACTCTCTTTCACTTTCCTACTCTTTCTCTGTCTCTCCAACTCCCATTCCCTTTTCCCCGGCCTAGCTCCTTCCCTTCAAGTTCCTTTTTTTTCCTCCCTTTCCTCTTTTGCTCTCCCCTCTGGATGCTCTGCTCCAAGGTCACCTCTGCACTCAAAATCAAAAATTGGCACTCTGGGTTGAACCACAAACTTGAAAAAAGAGCTCTTCTTGCCAAACTGCACTCTCCCTGTTTGTCTTCGTGGAAGAGCTGGGGCTATGCACAGAATGTATATGCACATTTTAGTATAATGCATTCTGGATGAGGGTTCTACTCAGGCAGATTATAAATCAATCCTTGAACAATCTATAGAGCAGAAAAAAGGTAAAACAGTTTTTCAAAAAGACAATTAAATATATTCCTGGCACCCCAAACAATGTATATGAAGAAGAAAAACATATTTGCCAATTGGAGAATGACTAAAATAAACATCATGAAAACTTTTTAAAAGGAATGAGCAAAATATACCAATTAAAGCAATTTGTTAACATAACTCAGGAGGTGCAGAACAGAAAGGGTAACACAAAAGGACTGAAGCCAATTCCTCCTGAAGAACTAAAGGACAATACCCTATAGTAGAAGGGAGAAGCAGATGTTCGACTGCTTTAAAACAATCACCGGGCTCCCTCCTTCCTCACCTCACTCTTCACCTACTACAACCCAGCCCATACACCTCACTCCTCTAATGCCAACCTACTCACTGTACCTCCATCTTGTCTACCTCGCTGCCGACCTCTCATCCACATCCTGCCTCTGGCCTGGAACACCCACCTTCTTTAATATCTGACAGACAATTACTCTTCCTATCTTCAAAGCCTTATTGAAAGCACACCTTCTCCAAGAGGCCTTCCCTGATTAAGCCCTCCTTTCCTTTTCTTCCACTCCCTTCTGTGTCGTTATGACTTGCTCCCTTCACTCATGCCCCCTCGCAGCCCCACAGTACTTATGTACATACTCATTATTTACTTATTTATATTAATGTCTGTCTCCTCCTCTAGATTATGAGCTCGATGTGGTCAGAAAATGCGTCTGTTATATTGTACTCTCCCAAGCGCTTAATACAGTGCTGTGCACTCAGTAAGCACTCAATAAATATAATTGATTGATTGTTATGTTATCCTCACTATCAGAAAGGAAACCAGAAAAACAGAGGTGGCTAATAAATTCATTGGCCACTCTGCCTCTTCAATTTGTCATAACAGCAGAAGTTTTCCACAAAAACCAATGTAATGTTGCTGGCTCTTGGTAGTTCAGAGAAAAGAGGTGCAAAATGCTAATCAAGCATATTTACTGAGGGCTTACTGTGTGCAGAGTGCTGCACTAAGCACTTGGGAGAGTACAATAAAACAGAGTTGGCAGACATGTTCTCTGCCCACAACAAATTTACAGTCTAGATGGGGAGACAGGCACTAAAAGGAATAAATATATTACAGATATTTATATAAGTGTCATGGGGCTGAGGGAGGTGTGACTAAAGGGTGCAAATCCAAGTGCAAAGTCGATGCAGAAAGGAGTGGGAGAAGTGAAAACGAGGGCTTTGGGGAAGCCCTCTTGGAGGAAATGTGTTTTCAATAAGGCTTTGAAAGGTGGGTAGAGAGTAATCATTTGTTGGATATGAAGAGGGAAGGCTAAGCATAGTTCTTGGATAAAGTGTAAAATGAGAACCAATAAGAACTACAAACTCTGAAGCTACATTTTGTGCAAAGAATGTTTAAAATGAACCTCATCATTCAGAACCTTTGGTTATTTATGGAATTCTATTGTGACCTCCCTCCAGAATAAAGTTCTTCTCTAAGAAGGTTTTGTATATATTAGTTATCCTACCCAATATATTCTTCTTTGTTCTCCTCAGTTACCAGGATATTGGAGCCTCCCAATTTCAGATCATGAGAAGTAACTTTGCCCAGTATCTCCATGTCAACAGAAAAGTACATTTCTAATCCACATTCTTCAATATTGTTGTCTCTAGGTAAAGGAAAATATTAAATTTACATAAACCAAAAGTATGAATTAATTTTTAAAAATGCACATTTGAAAAAAAAACACATCCACAAACCTTATCCAAATAAGAGAGTTGTAAAATTCCGTATCAATAGATTCCAAATCCTTAATTGTAAGCTTCTTACTTAACATTCGTTTGTAGAATGGCAGCGAAAAACCAGTGTCAATAAATTTGCCATGAAAGAGTGCCTGCCAAAAAATTACGTATTTATTTATTTACAGGTATAAATACAAATGATTATTTCTTTTCAGACCTCACAGATAAATGAGCTACAAAAAATTCTCTAAATAGCCCAAAAGGCACAGAGTAGCTGACATAAATCACCATCACTTCTCAGAGGGGCATATCAAATGAAAGGACAAAAACAAATTTTGAGAGCTCAAATTCAAGGGTCTAATGTTAACCCAATATGCAAGTTAAAGAGTTACATTCCTTCCTCCTATATTAGAAGAAAGTCCCAGTACCACAGTTCTCCTGCCTATCAATATTGTGCTTAACCACAATCTTCTAGACTGTGAGCCTACTGTTCGGTAGGGACTGTCTCTATATGTTGCCAACTTGTACTTCCCAAGTGCTCAGTACAGTGCTCTGCACACAGTAAGCGCTGAATAAATACGATTGATTAACCAGTTGTAAAAACGGATCTATTTCTTATTACATATTAATCAAGAACTGACTCTTTATATCATCTAATTATATTATAAAACAGATGCTAAAAGCAAGGCAAATTAACTAATGTGCATAAAACAAAGGTTACCAATGCTTTTAAGTTACTTAGACAATCACTTTTTTTAATTTTTTAAATAACACTTTAGTGGGGTTGGGGAAGCATGACTACAAAAAGGAACTCTGTTTTAGTTCATTAGATTATTGTGAATTTTCATTTTAATATGACTCCATTTTGCCTCTGAAGATCTAGAATGTTTTCTAAAACTTATTTTATAGTAACTGAGTTTTAAGAGAAGCAGTGTGGCCTACTGGACAGAGCACAGGCCTGGAAGTCAGAAGGATCTGGGTTCTAATCCCGCCTCTTCCACTTGTCTGCTGTGTGACTTTGGGCAAGTCACTGAACTTCTCTGTGCCTCTTTGTCTCATCTGTAAAATGGGGATAAAGACTGTGAGTGCCATATGGAATAGGGACCTTGTCTAATCTGATTAATTTGAATCTACCCCAGTGCTTAACATAGTATCATAATTACTATTTACTATTGGATAACATACATCCCAAGAGTGAGTAGAGATTGCTTACACTCATATCAAAGGCAAGAGAAAGGTACTATAGAACCATTAAACATTATCAGCCTCTTCAAAATCACTTACTTTAATTCTTGTTGTTCCCCAAGTGATTATAATAATAATAGTATTTGTTAAGTGCTTACTACACGCCAAGAACTGTTCTAAGAGGGGATCATAGTCTAAGAAGAAGACAGGTTATGAGTCTACCACTCTTTTGTATTGTACTCTCCAAAGGGCTTAGTCTTGTGCTCTGCACTCAGTAAGTGCTCGAACACCACTGATTAGAACAGGTATTGAATCCCCATTCTACAGATGAGGAAATTGAAACACAGAGCAGTTATGTGGCTTGCCCCATATGACAGAGCAGAAAATTTGCAGAACCAAGAGCAGAACCCAAATCTTCTGACTCCCAGGCCCACACACCTTTCATTAGGCCATTCTGCTTCTCTACTCTAGAATGTGTTTTAAGTTATTTTTAGTGTAAGAAAATGAACTGCAGTAAATCATAAGGCCTAATAAGCATCCTTCCAGAAGTTCTAAAGGAATTAGACTACTTAAATTGCTAAATACACATAAGTTACCACAAATGGATTCTCTATCCTAGAAGTGAATTACATTCTACTCTGCCTGACTTAAAAAAAAAACGCTTCACAACAACACATATTTTCTCCTCTACTGAACCTTTCATTCATCATCATCAGTGGTATTTATTGAGTGTTTACTGTTTGCAGAGCTCTGTACTATGTGCTTGGTAGACATGTTCCCTGTCCATAATGAGCTAAGAGTTCTAGAGACATGGGGGATCATTAACAATTAATGTACTTAGAGAAACAATTCATTCATTCTATCATATTACTGAGCGATTACTGTTTGAGGGCACTGTACTAAGCACTTGGAAAGGACAATACAGCAATAAAGAGAGACAATCCCTGACCACAAAGGGCTTACAATGTGTGTGTATGTGTGTGTCGGTGGTGGTGGGGGGTGATATTAATGGACTTGAAGTTCTCTGGAAAAGCAAAATTAACACTGAATTACATAAATCACACTAGCGGCAAAGGAATTTAAGAACTAGAGAGTGAAAGAGATAATTTGGTCAGAGATTAAAACATATATATAATAATTAATTCAGAAAGTGATACCTGGCTTTTGGTATAATATCTGGGAGTAATTCCAACCTTGTACAATAGAAACAGTATTAGAAACTGGGTTTTTTTCATAGACACACAAAACCCAACTTTTTTTTAATAGTACTTGTTTAGCACTTTATGTCAGCACTGTTTTATGTCCTGGGGTAGGTTCAGGTTAATTAGGTAGAACACAGTCAATGTCCCACAAAGGGCTCAGTCTTAACCCCCATTTTACAGTTGAGGAAATTGAGGCACAGAAAAATCAAGTGATTTGTTCATGGTTACAGACCAGGCTAGTGGAAGAGCTGGGATTAGAACCCAGGTCCTCTGGCTCCCAGGCGCATACCTGATCATCTAGGCTATGCTGCTTCAGTTACCATTATTTAAATGAGAACTTAAAGAAATCCTCTGTTTTTGAAAATCTGGAACATTTCATTACATATCTCCTCTAGGAAGCTTTCTTTGACTAAACTTTCATTTCCTTCCCCATTGTATTATCCATAACTACTGCTTCACCTACGCATGCATCTTTGTACTAAGGTACTTCCCCTACCTGTAATTTATTTCAATGTCTGTCTCCCCTGTTAGGTCATAAACTCCTTAAGAGGAAGAATTGTGTCTACTAACTCTCCCAAGTACGCTGCTCTGCACATAGAAAGCACTCAATAAATGCTACTGACTGATCATGTTAAAATTTCTTCTGTGATATTTGGGGATACCCTTAAAATAATAATGATTTGTAAGCACAATGCATTGTGCTAAATTCGAGAGTAGATACAACGTAATCAGGTCAGACACAGTACCTGTCCTGCATGCACCGTCTCCGCTACTCTTCCATCCTTCCCAGCAGTATCCTCAGATGAGATCTCCTCCCTCCTCTCAAGTGCTACTCTGGCCACCTGTGCTACTGACCCCATTCCCTCTCATCTTATGAAATCTCTCACTCCGTCCCTCCTCCCCTCAACTTCCATCTTCAACCGCTCACTCGCCACTGGTTCCTTCCCCTCTACCTTCAAACATGCCCACGTCTCCCCCATCCTAAAAAAACCCTCTCTTGACCCCAACTCCCCTTCTAGTTATCGCCCTATCTCCCTCCTACCATTCCTTTCCAAATTCCCTGAACGAGTTGTCTACACTCGCTGCCTCAAATTCCTCAACGCCAACTCTCTCCTCGACCCCCTCCAATCTGGCTTCCGTCCCCTACATTCCACCAGAACTGCCCTCTCAGAGGTCACCAATGACCTCCTGCTTGCCAAATCCAACGGCTCCTACTCTATCCTAATCCTCCTCGACCTCTCAGCTGCCTTCAACACTGTTGACCACCCCTTCTCCTCAACATGCTAGCCAACATTGGCTTCACAGACACTGTCCTCTTCTGGTTCTCCTCATCTCTCCGGCCATTCATTCTCAGTCTCTTTTGCGGGCTCCTCCTCCCCCTCCCATCCCCTTACTGTAGGGGTTCCTCAAGGGTCAGTTCTTGGTCCCCTTCTGTTCTCTATCTGCACTCACTCCCTTGGTGAATTCATTCGCTCCCACGGCTTCAACTATCATCTCTACGCTGATGACACCCAAATCTACATCTCTGCCCCTGCTCTCTCTCCCTCCCTTCAGGCTCGTGCCTCCTCCTGCCTTCAACACATCTCCATCTGGATGTCTGCCTGCCATCTAAAACTCAATTATGTCCAAGTCTGAACTCCTTATCTTCCCTCCCAAACCCTGCCCTCTCCCTGACTTTCCCATCACTGTTGATGGCATTACCATCCTTCCCGTCTCACAAGCCCACAACCTTGGTGTCATCCTCAACTCTGTTCTCTCGTTCACCCCTCACATCCAATCCGTCACCAAAAACTGCCGCTCTCACCTCCGCAACATCGCCAAGATCCACCCTTTCCTCTCCATCCAAACTGCCACCCTACTGGTTCAATCTCTCATCCTATCCCGACTGGATTACTGCATCAGCCTCCTCTCTGATCTCCCATCCTCCTGTCTCTCCCCACTTCAACCTACACTTCACGCTGCTACCCAGATCATCTTTATGCAGAAACGTTCTGGGCATGTTACTCCCCTCCTCGAAAATCTCCAGTGGCTACCAATCAACCTACACATCAGGCAAAAACTCCTCACCCTCGGCTTCAAGGCTCTCCATCACCTCGCCCCCTCCTACCTCTCTTCCCTTCTTTCCTTCTACAGCCCAGCCCACACTCTCTGCTCCTCTGCCGCTAACCTCCTTACTGTGCCTCGTTCTTGCCTGTCCTGTCGCCGACCCCTGGCCCACGTCCTCCCCCTGGCCTGGAATGCCCTCCACCTGCACATCCGCCAAGCTAGCTCTCTTCCTCCCTTCAAAGCCCTACTGAGAGCTCACCTCCTCCAGGAGGTCTTCCCAGACTGAGCCCCCCAATTCCTCTCCCCCTCCCCCCGCCCTACCTCCTTCCCCTCCCCACAGCACCCATATATATGTTTGTACAGACTTATTACTCTATTCATTTTACTTGTACATATTTACTATTCTATTTATTTTGTTAATATGTTTTGTTTTGTCTCTCCCTTCTACACTGTGAGCCCACTGTTGGGTAGGGACCATCTCTATATGTTGCCAACTTGTACTTCCCAAGTGCTTAGTACAGTGCAGAGCACTGCAGAGTAAGAGTAAGCTCTGCTTACTGTGCAGAGCACACAGTAAGCGCTCAATAAATACAATTGAATGAATGAATGAATGCACTCACAGTCTAAGAGGGAGAATACGTACTTAATCCCTATTTTACAGATGAAGAAATTGAGACACAGCGAAGTTGAGCCAATTGCCTAAAGTCTCTCGGTGACATTAAGACTACACCCCTATGCATCTTCCAGTATATCATTCTGCCCAGCAGAGTTTTTACTTCTACTTGAAAGCAATTAAAATACAGACATTAAAAAAAGACCAGTGAAACTTCAAAAGTTAGAAAGTGACGGTCACAAAACTTAAAATAGCTTTAAAGTCAAGAACTTACCATAGCAATAAAGCGCCCGATGAAACAAAAATATGAAAGATGATCTGGATTGATTGTTGATGCTGGATTTATCTGCAGGCAGTAATTGCTCTTACCAGCATATTCAAATAAACAATACATAGGATTCAGAACCTCGTGGGAAAGCAGGAAAAACCATTCTCTACATGAGAGACAGAATACTGGATTTGTTTTGGTGTAACACATAGCCTTCCACTACAGTATCTCAGTAGGCAGAAAAATCTATCAAATATATACACTTAAAAGACTGTCAGAATTCCGGCTTTTGTGTCAAAATTCCATATATGGTCATTTCATTTGAAACACTTGTTTTCATTAAATGCTTTGGATACACCACCATAGAAGAATTAGGGAACTTCTTCACATAGAGTGAGTCTGTTCTAGTGAAACTTGCAGCTTAGCCTAGTAGAAAGAGCACAGGCCTGGAAAGCCAGGAGACCTGGGTTCTTCATCCCAATTCCACCATTTGCCTGCATGTGACAGTGAACAAATCATTTAACCTCTCCGTGTCTCAGTTTCCTCATCTATAAAAGGGGGATTACAATACCTATTCTCCTTCCCTTAAACTGTGAGCTTGGTTTGGGGCAGGAATTGTATACTACATCTGATTATCTCGCATCTAACCCAGTCCTTAACATGATGCTTTCCATATTGCCTAATAAATCCCACCATTATTTACAGATCAAAGCAAATAGATTCAGCTATGAAAGAGACAGTTGTGCTTATGTTGCTACACTTCCCAGGCTCTGCCTTATTCTATAGTGCAGAACTTCGGATTTGTTTTTACAGCCTTACAATATTTAACACAGCAAAATAATAATGAATGACAGGGTGAAACCATTTTTAATAGTGGTGGATATAATATACAAATTTGATGGAAACATATCAGTCATGGGGTGGAATATCTTCAAAACCATTAATTCCCACTGAATAAATGGTTATTATGCTAACACAATTTTCCCATATTAAGTTTTCCAAGAACACAAACCTTCACCTGATAGCACAAATGACTGTATTTTTGCAATATTACAGTTAACTTCTTAGAAAAAAAGTTCTGAACTTGGTTGGCAAGACATTTTAAACAAAATTAAAAATCATAAAAAGTATATTTTTTATTTCAAATCACTAGCTAAATCATCTTTCAAGGACTTCATGGAAGATCTGTGGATTTTACCTTGCCAAACCACCATAATCAAGCCCTTCTTCTCCTCTGAATATTACATACAATCTCCTCCTCAAGTCATAGGGTTTTAAAGCCATTATCTAGTAACATAAGCAAACACACAGTTAGCACGTCCTCTTTAATCCTGTTTTTTTCTTCTAAACTCAATCAGCAATCCATCTAGTTTTTTTTGTTTTTTTGTTTTGTTTTGTTTTGTTTTTTTAGAAGAGAAGAATTTGGATTCTCCAGATGTATGACCTTGGCCACACCTGCTGTAGGCCCAACAGAAATTAGCCATGCCCCTATGAATTCTAATGAATTAGAGGAAGCAGCTACTCCAGAAAGGTGTCCCTGATTTGTAAATTCACATAAATTGCCCATGTCAAAATTTCAAAAGGTTTGCGTGGAAGGAAGAAATCAGAGAGTGGAGGGGACAGGGAATCCAAATGTGGATAACCAAGAGTACTGCCTACGCAGATAGTGTACATTTCGCTTCTACCAACAGCTCCCCTCCCCAAGCTCTGCTTTTCAGTCATTAGACTGTTTAGCTGCATCTCCAGTAAGCATTCGTATCACATGCTTACCAGCTTAAAGGCAACACAAGATTTTTGTATTTTCTATAGGTCTCACAGGAAATATTAAAGTTAGAATAAATTAGAAACCTCTACAAATACAATTAACCTTCTAAAAATGATTCACTGAATCCATTTTAAGGAGGATAAATACTGATTTTCTTCAGCAATGTTTCAGTAATGTTCATAAAAATCAATATAATAGTACCTGTTGGAAGGAGTCCTCAAACAATGTCTGCCGGGACACATTGATCTTCACATGGCTGGGTAGTGCATTGGACTAGAAACAAATAATATCACATAAGTCATATGTGTGTATCTGAAAGGGCAAATATTTCTGAACGGTCTTTTTTTTTTTATAAGTACCTGACACAAATAACGGAAGTGAGCAAGTTTCCACCTAAAGCTTCGCTCATAAGCAATTTGTGGACCACCTTTAGATCTAGAAAAACACAAATTGAAAGTTAAAATAATTCAGCTTATAAAACAGGCTCTAAACTTAAAAATGTACCAAACTCTGCCAGCAATCTTGTAATTTTGGACCAGCTGATTTTCTAAATCCTAAAATCTGCTCCCAAAATTCTAAGACTATTACAGGTATTAATTTGATAAAGGAAACTATTACAGTTATTAATTTGATGAAGGACAGTTCATTGTTATTGGCAAAAATATCTGTAATAGAAGAGCATCTCTAAGGCTGTTATAAATAGCTTTGTATTATCATCATTCTCTTTATAATATTTATTGGAATTTTCACTTTATTTCTTCCACAGAAACTTTAATTTGAGCCCCTCAAATGATAGGGTCTGTTCTCACTTCAGTACAGTGCTCTGCACAGAGGAAACACTACTGATGTAAAATGATAGTATGAAAGACTCAGAAGTATGAATAAGCATCTCAGTATTTCAAATAGAACACACACCTCACTGTATTGCCTATTTCCTAAATTGGTAATTTAAAACTCTGTAGGTGTTTTATAGACTTTCTATTAATTTACATTCTGTTATTTTCTATAAAGCTACCTTTCCTAGACAACTGACATATATCGACAAAACAACCAATGTTTTATAAGTGCTGACTGTACTAAGCACATAGAAAAGTACAATAAAACAGAATTTGGAGACACGATCCCTGACCACAAGGAGTTTATAGCTTAGAAGGGTAGTCAGTCAGTTAATCGTGTTTATTAAGAATTTACTATGTATAGAACATTGTACTAAGTGTTTGGGGGAGTACAATACAACAATGAACACATTCCCTGACCATAATGAGCTTACAGTCTGGTGGGGGGGGATGGGGGAACGACAGACATTAATATAAATAAATTACAGATATGTACACAAGTGCTGTGGGGCTAGGAGGGTGTATGAATAAAGGAGGCAAGTCACACAGAAAAGAGTGGGAGAAGAGGAAAGGGGGGCTTAGTTTGGGAAGACCTCTTGGAGATGTGCCTTCAATAAGGCTTTGAAGGTGGGTGGTGGGGGGCAAGGGCAGGGAGAGAGTAACTGTCACAGATATGAGGAGGGAGGGAATTCCAGACCAGAGACAGGACATGGGCGAGTGGCTGGTGGAGAGATAGATGAGATCGAGGTATAGGGAGAAGGTTTGCATTAGAGCTGGGAAGTGTGCGGCTGGACTGTAATAGGAGAGTAGTGAGATGAGGTAGGAGAAGGCAAGGTGACTGAGTGTTTTAAAGGGCAGACACATTCCCTACCCACAAGGAATTTACAGTCTAGAGAAGGACACAAGCATTACAAAAGGACACAAGGACTCAAGCATCTGTGAGCCCCTTGTTGGTTAGGGACCGTCTCTATATTTTGCAGATTTGTACTTCCCAAGCACTTAGTACAGTGCTCTGCAAACAGTAAGTGCTCAATAAATACAATTGAATTAATTAATTAATTAAAAGAAATTATGGATATGTTCATAAGTGCCATGGGGCTGAAAGTGGAGTGAATATGAAGTGCTTGAAGGGTAGATACAGAACCAAGTGCATAGGTGACACAGAGGGGAGAGGGAGTAGGGGCAATGAGGGGTTATTCGGGGAAGTCCACTTGGAGAGGTGAATTTAATAAGACTTTGAAGGTGGGGAGAGTGGTGGTCTGTCGGATATGAAAGGGGAGGGGTTCCAGGCCAGAGGGAGGAAGTAGATAAGGAGTTGGTGGTGAGACAGATTAGACAGTAGTACAGTGAATATTTTGGGATAGGAGGAGTAAAGTGTGCACGTTGCGCTGTAGTAGGAAAGCATCAAAGAGGGAGGGGGCAAGGTGACTGAGTGCTTTAAAGCCAATGGTAAGGAGTTTCTATTTGATGCAGAGATGAATCAACCCCTGGAGGTTATTAAGAAGTGGGGTGATGTGGATTAAACATTTTAAGACAAATGATCCAGGCAGCAGAGTGAATGAAGTATGGACTAGAATGGAGAGAGACGAGAGGTAGGGAGGTTAGTGAGGAGGCTGTTGTAGTAATCAAGGTGGGATATGATAAGTGCTTGGATCAGCATAGTAGCAGTTTGGATAGAGAGAAAAGGGCAAATTCTAGAGGTGTTTGTGAAGGGAGGCTGTAAGCTTACAGTCTGAGCTGAGTTTACAGTCTCTTTGCTGGCAGGGAATGCTACCAGATCTATTATATTGTGCTCTCCCAAGAGCTTAGTATAGTGTTGTGTACAAAGTAAGCACTCAATAAATACTATTGATGATGACGATGCTGGGGCTGGTTCTAGAATAGACCCCATTTATCCAAATGTAAGTTTTTGGGAAAACATACCCCACAGTACAAACCATTTTTCCAAGAACATAGACTGGCTAAATGGTGGGGTAAGCCTGTATTGATGAATGGGATTTTTACAACATTTCGTAGTCATAATTTGATTTGTGAACTCCATGCCCAGTATTTCATTACAGGTACTATCCTCCATCAGGAACCCTACTTTCGAGGACAGCATTTATCAGCAATGTGCATGGCATGAGGTGGAACTTTCCTTGTCTCACAAAGGGACCCAGAAGACAAAAGCAGGAGTAGTTGCTGCCAAGCTCTTTGCCCTGACAAGCCTCAGTCCTCCATGAGTGATCACCGCTAATGCACTTCAGGCAGCAAGAGTAACAAAATTAAGGAAAGAGGAGGAAATGTTATATTCCTTTGTTCATCACCCTGCTGGCCCTGCACTCCTTTAAAGTGCTCCAAGAAAGTAGAAGGCTGCACCTAATCTTTCACCCTTCCTTGCTGCAAGCAGACATAAAGGTCGCATTTGGGGGGGGGGGGGTCGGGGGGGGGGGGGAATAATTTGTTAAGTGCTTACTATGTGCCAATCACTGTACTAACAACTTGGGTAGAAACACTAATCCGATCAGTCACAGTCTATGCTCCAAGTGGAGCTCACAGTCTTAATCCCTATTTTACAGATGAGGTAACTGAGGCACAGAGAAATTAAGTGTCTTGCCCAGGGTCACACTTACCCAGACATCAATGCACAAAAAAAATAAATTACAGCTATGTACAGACAAGTAGTGGAGTCAGGATTAGAAACCATGTCCTCTGATTCCCAGGCCTATGCTCTTACCACTAGGTGATACTGCTCCTTAATTGACCACATTTTGGTGGGCTCTCCTTCCAGAGACAAGCTTTAATGTGGACTACATTTTATACAGAATAATTTACAGTCTAATTAGATGTTTTTCAGCAACTTTTTAGGATGCACAATTAAAGAACAATTTGGTATCACCAAATTGAGGGACTATGGATAGTCAGCAATGCCAGAAAACATCTTCCCGCCAATTGCTTACACAGAAGATTTTCCAGTACGAGGATCACTGAACGTTGTTGTCCTTGTGTTATGATCGACAAAGTATCTAACACCTTCTCTTGTGTATCTGATTTCCCAGCCCTCAGGAAGGGGATCTTCATTCTGCAAGCTATAAGACAAAGTGTCACTGTCATTTGTTAAACAACATTTAACAAATGCTGGCAAATTTTGCTCTACGAATTTTCATGTCTGTTTTCACAATGATATCTACAGCCAGTCCTTCTATAACATGAAAGTTGTGTTCTTGCAGAATCCCACATGGAGGAAGTCACATTATAGTTCACACTGGGTGTGTGATGCTACACTCCTGTGCACAATCGTTTCTTACAGCACTGCACTGCATTCGGACAGGCTCGTGTTGTTGGGAGGACACTTACTCATTCTGCTCTCCCGTTCTAGCCAAAGTGTGAAGTGAAAACGTACATTCTGGCACAACTTGGTATACTGACAAACTGAAGCAGAACATAGTATGAGACTTACCCTTGGGTTCTAGGGTCTTCCCACTGTGTTGTCTTTGTATTATGATTCACAAAGTAAACCCTGTCATTTACATCCACTCTTCTTTCTGAAGAAAAAGTAAACATTGCTTTTCATCACTGTTTGATGTACAGGACAAAGATCTCTATTAACAATGAACAGCATCATCTTACCCCAGCCTGGAGGTAAAGGGCCAAGAGGATCATTTTCTGCTGACAACATTGAAGCCTGACAAAACAAATAGATATATTTAAGCCAGGAAACAGAAGAATTTCTCCTGTGCTCTTTATTTTGCTTTTTAATGAGCTGGGACCTCCTCTATAAGCCCAAACATATCTTTCATTTCCCAAGTGAAACACTCCTTCCCTTCTTCCTACAACAGCACATGTGGAGTACATTTCAAAAAAAAAAAAGAAATCCTCTGGGCTTAAATCTGAACCTCTGTGTCCCAATCCAACCTTTCCCTGCACATCCACAAAAACTGAGGGGATAGGGCAGGGGATGGAGGGTTACGCAGTGGCGGCAATTACGTAAGTAAATAGGAAGCAGCGTGGCCTAATGAAAAGAAGCATGGGCCTGGGAGTCCGAGGACTTGGGTTCTAATCCCAACAATGCCTCAGGTCTGTTGTGCAACCTTGGGCAAGTCACTTCACTGGGCCTCAGTTCCCTCATCTGTAAAATGGGGGTCAAGGTTGTGAGCCTCATGTGGGACAGGGACTGTGTCCAACATGATTACCTTGTATCTTCCCCAGTGCTTAGGGCAGTACTTGGCATGGAGTAAGCGCTTAAATACCACAGCTATTATTATTATTGCTGCTACTGAATGTGGTACCTGTGGTAAATGTAGACAGCTAGATGTAAAAAACTCATTTTTCTAACTCAGTAAACAGTTTGTAAACTGGATTCAAATGCTTTCATCCACCCCTACTGAAATGATCTCATGCAAGATGGGTGGAAAAGTAGGAAAGGTGAGGCCATGGGTTGATAAAACTTGGAAAATCTATGTAATGAAAGGAATACAATTCAGCAAAACCACAATAAATTAATTTTGGTTTATTTTAAAATGTGTTTAATTTTAAACAATATCTATTTGTCCATTAAACTTCGACCCTTTTTTTCATGGTATTTGTTAGGCACTTACTATGTGTCAAGCACTGTTTTAAACACTGGGGTAGATACAAAGTTAATCAGGTCAGACACTGTCCCTGTCCCAGGTGGGGCTCACACCCTACTGAAGCCCTACTTTAGAGTTGAAGAAACTGAAGCACAGAGAAGTTGTGACTTTTTTTTTTAATGGTATTAGTTGTTTCCTATGTACCAGGTACTGTACAAAGTGCTGGGGTAGATACAAGCTAATCAGGTTGGACACAGTCCATGTCCTACAATGAGGTTCACAGTCTAAATCCCCATTTTACAGATAGTAAATTGAGGCACGGACAAGATAAGTGATTTGCCTAAAATCACACAGCAGGCAAGTTTGGGATCTGGGATTAGAACTCAGGTCCTCTGATTCCCAAGCCTGTATTCATTCCACTTAGGCCTTGCTACTTCCTTAAAAAGGCACTGATTTTTTAAGGAGAGGGAAGAGCAGTTAAGAATAAATACTTGGTTGAATTTCAGAAAAGAATCTTAGTAGTAGGAGTCTATCCCATACTTATTTTTCTAGAAATTTTGAAATGAAAACATAAAAAATACTTAAGGCACATTCCTCAAAGATGATCATTTCATAGTCATAAAAAACATACCTTACACATCATATAAATACTGATGATAAACACAGGGCTCTTACTGTTTTTAAATGTTTAGAACAAACTAGTTCCTTTTCTTATACACTTAGCACCCACTTATGCATTTAGAAGATTTATGGGAAAGTTTCTGGACTCACATTAGAACATTACTAAAATTGTTTGTGGACATTTAGCAGAAGCTAAATGCTAAGAAAAATATCCAACCCGGTTTTCCTTGAAGTCTGATAATATACAGACTTGAGATAATTTGCACACATGCTGTCCATTTTTATATTATTTTCCAATGCCCAATGTTTCCTGAAATTTGCTCTTTTAATGTTAAAATGTATTAACACATCTTTATTAAAATTCTGGGTTACACAGACGTTGGCTCTGATCAATAGCGTGAAGCAGTGTGGCGCAGTGGAAAAGAGCCCGGGCTTTGGAGTCAGAGGTCATGGGTTCAAATCCCGGCTCCGCCAAATGTCAGCTGTGTGACTTTGGGCAAGTCACTTAACTTCTCTGTGTCTCAGTTCCCTCATCTGTAAAATGGGGATGAAGACTGTAAGCCCCCTGTGGGACAACCTGAACACCTTGTAACCTCTCCAGCACTTAGCACAGTGCATTGCACATAGTAAGCGCTTAATAAATGCCATCATTTTTATTATTATTATTATTATCAATATGCTATCACTAAAAGCCTAATGAAATTAGCTTACAATATTTCTGCATAGACTGTTAAAAACACCAGCAGCGAGCATAATAAGCAGACATCACTTAAAAACCACCATGTACTGAAAATATTAAGCAATATCACAGTAGGCATGTGCCACTCAGAATGAAGTTGGTATTTTTCAAATGGTATGAATATTTAAATCAGATTTCCTTAAGAAATCCTTAAGAAACCTTCTGAGCAGATCCACAACAGGGAGCTCCTAAAAATAATACAAGAAATGGAAAAGTCCTACCACCATTTCCTAGTCTACTCTCCTACTCCATTCAATCGTATTTATTGAGCGCTTACTGTGTGCAGAGCACTGTACTAAGTGCTTGGGAAGTATAAGTTGGCAACATATAGAGACGGTCCCTACCCAACAGTGGGCTCACAGTCTAGAAGGGGGAGATAGACAACAAAACAAAACATATTAACAAAATAAAATAAATAGAATAAATATGTACAAGTAAAATAGAGTAATAAATATGTGCAAACATATATACACATATACATATATACAGGTCCTATGGGGAGGGGAAGGAGGTAAGGCGGTGGGGATGGGGAGGGGTAGGAGGGGGAGAGGAAGGAGGGGGTTCAGTCTGGGAAGGCCTCCTGGAGGAGGTGAGCTCTCAGTAGGGCTTTGAAGGGAGGAAAAGAGCTAACTTGGCGGATGTGCGGAGGGAGGGCATTCCAGGCCAGGAGGAGGAATCCTCCTCGACCTCTCAAACTGCCCTCAAACTGCCTTCGACACTGTGGACCACCCCCTTCTCCTCAACAGGCTAGCCAACATTGGCTTCACAGACTCTGTCCTTTCCTGGTTCTCCTCTTATCTCTCTGGCCATTCATTCTCAGTCTCTTTTGTGGGCTCCTCCTCCCCCTCCCATCCCCTTACTGTAGGGGTTCCTCAAGGGTCAGTTCTTGGTCCCCTTCTGTTCTCTATCTACACTCACTCCCTTGGTGAACTCACTCGCTCCCACGGCTTCAACTATCATCTCTACGCTGATGACACCCAAATCTACATCTCTGCCCCTGCTCTCTCTCCCTCCCTTCAGGCTCGTGCCTCCTCCTGCCTTCAACACATCTCCATCTGGATGTCTGCCCGCCATCTAAAACTCAATATGTCCAAGACTGAACTCCTTATCTTCCCTCCCAAACCCTGCCCTCTCCCTGACTTTCCCATCACTGTTGGCGGCATTACCATCCTTCCCGTCTCACAAGCCCACAACCTTGGTGTCATCCTCAACTCTGTTCTCTCGTTCACCCCTCACATCCAATCCGTCACCAAAAATTGCCGCTCTCACCTCCGCAACATCGCCAAGATCCACCCTTTCCTCTCCATCCAAACTGCCACCCTACTGGTTCAATCTCTCATCCTATCCCGACTGGATTACTGCATCAGCCTCCTCTCTGATCTCCCATCCTCCTGTCTCTCCCCACTTCAATCTATACTTCCCGCTGCTGCCCAGATCATCTTTGTGCAGAAACGCTCTGGGCATGCTACTCCCCTCCTCAAAAATCTCTAGTGGCTACCAGTCAACCTACGCATCAGGCAAAAACTCCTCACTCTCAGCTTCAAGGCTCTCCATCACCTCGCCCCCTCCTACCTCACCTCCCTTCTTTCCTTCTACAGCCCAGCCCGTACCCTCCGCTCGGCCACTAACCTCCTCACTGTGCCTCATTTTCGCCTGTCCCGCCGTCGACCCCCGGCTCACGTCCTCCCCCTAGCCTGGAATGCCCTCCCTCCGCACATCCGCCAAGCTAGCTCTCTTCCTCCCTTCAAAGCCTTACTGAGAGCTCACCTCCTCCAGGAGGCCTTCCCAGACTGAGTCCCTTCCTTCCTATCCCCCTCCTCCCCCTCCCCCCCGCCTTACCTCCTTCCCCTCCCCACAGCACCTATATATATGTATATATGTTTGTACATATTTATTACACTATTTATTTTACTTGTACATATTTATTCTATTTATTTTAGTTTGTTAATATGTTTTGTTTTGTTGTCTGTCTCCCCATTCTAGACTGTGAACCCGCTGCTGGGTAGGGACCATCTCTATATGTTGCCAACTTGCACTTCCCAAGCGCTTAGTACAGTGCTCTGCACACAGTAAGTGCTCAATAAATACGATTGAATGAATGAATCATTTCAGAATGGAAGAGATATAAACTCAGGAATCCACTAAATTAACTTTTTAGGCCAACTGTAGACTAGACTGTGAGCCCACTGTTGGGTAGGGACCAATATATGTTGCCAATTTGTACTTCCCAAGCGCTTAATACAGTGCTCTGCACACAGTAAAGCACTCAATAAATACGATTGAATGAATGAATGAACCGTAGGGGCATTTAGGAAGGAAACCAAGTAGGGCTGCTGGATTTATACATTTCATTGTCCATCAAAGGAAAAAGACAATTCTCCAAGGACATTCAATTAAAGAGCCTAAGGATTCTTAATTCAAACTCTGAATACTACATCAGAAATGGTACTCATTTAAAGGAAAACTAGAAATAACCTTCTATGATATTAAGGATTTTAAGATTACCCAGGTTGCTTTTTATTCTGTTTAAAGGTATATTACTATGCTATTGAATAAAGATATGACAAAAAGTGAATAGAGAAGTAGTTTTTCACAGAACAGTTCTCTACATTTGTGTATCTGTGAGGCATACGTGTGTCAAGTCAAGGAGTTACTGATAATTAATAGGCATGGCACATAGAGGAGGACTGTACTTCCACATGTTATTTTAAAGACATGTTTCACGAGTTTCCAGGAGAGTAGGGATTTTATGAAAAGAGCAAAATTAATCTTTAGGTGGGGAGAAAATGGAATACGATAACCATTCTCCCTCTCCCTTTGATTGTGAACCCCATGCAGGACAGGGACTGTGCCCAATCTGCTTATATTAGAAGTGCTTAAATAAATATTCTTTATTAGTAGTATTAAAATATTTTAGCAGTGGCACCTATAATCAAAGATTATTGGTTTTAAAGGATTCCAATCCTCCTAAATCTAAACAAAAGATGTGATGAAATGCTCTGGAGAAACATGAGGGTGTGTGTTTGTATGGAGAAACAGAAGGGAAAAAAAATTCCAGAAGATACTAATAGATGTGGAAGACCCAAAGGAAAGAAATTTAAAATGATGGTAGCCCAGACTTCTCAATTTTTTTAAGCATACACCAGCAACAGAATTTTGAAACCTGAAAAAAAGATTTCTCTGAAAGTTATGTTGTCCATGCCAGTCAGCAGTCCCTTACCAATAAATGACTAACACAAAAGTTTGTTATGTCACTACCATTTGACTGAATTATTAGGTTATTATTTAGGGGTTTAAAGGGTATTTAATTAAGGTATAAATAACCTGACATTTATTTTCAATTCAGGTAATAATGCTTTAAATTTCAGTTTTATTTTAATTTTCATTTTTATGATTCCCATACAGTAATGGAAAAAGCAGAGGCCTGGGAGTCAGAGGACCTAGTTTCTAATCCCAGTTCCTTCCAAGATTAGTTGGTTCAGGAAATTTCTTTTTTTTCCAATAGGTATGCTCTGATAAGTGCTTGCATCAGCATGGTAGCACACTGGATAGAGAGGAAAGGGCGATTACAGAGATGTTAATAATAATAAAAACTGTCTGCAAGGCACTACTAAGCACTGGGCTGAATACAAGCTAATCAGGTTGGACACAGTCCCTGTCCCATGTGGGGCACCCAGTCTCAATCCCCATTTTACAGATGACGTAATGAGGCACAGAGAAGTGAAGTGATTTGCCCAAGGTCACTCAGCAGTTAAGTGGCAGATGGGGGTTAGAATCCATGGCCTTCTGACTCCCAGGTTGGCTTCCTTAGTTACTTAAATTATAGTTACAGAGGGAAAAAACCTAGGACGACCCATTCACAACCACCCATTCCCACCCAAGAGTATTTGCAGAATGATCAGAAGTTTGAAACAATTTACTACCCACTTTTAAATAGCAAGGATCCTTTCAAATTCAGATTCTCTAAGTAGATGAAATCAAGAGGGAAGGAGAATGCGGGGGGAAAACATGGAGGAAAACTGTTTTGCTAATTACCGAATAGAGGTATCGTTGGTTAAACTGCTGCATAGCTCCCTGTAGTTGATTACGTTGCGACTGCCACTGTTCAAAATTCCTGACTGATTCCATAGTCGGCCGCTGCCAAGTTGTTGTTCTGGTATTATGGTCCACATAGTAAACTCTTCCGCGATCATCAACTCGTCGCTCCCAACTACCAAAAAACATCAAAACACCAAAAAATCCACAATGGGAAACCAAGTGATTTATTAAAACATTTTAGCTGTCTCTCTTTAGGTACATAGATGCCAGCCTAATCCATAAATAATTTTTGATGAGCTCATCTAAGAATGCAAAATGTGATCTCCTTCAAAGGGACTGGGGTACGATTCGTATATACATGAAGGAGAGTGAAAAAACACTTTCGGTTTGCCTACTGATTGGATTAACCAATAAAACCAATACAGTGAACCTCTGAATACAACAACTTTTCTAAACCATAATTTCAACAAAATAAGTTGATACTCCTTCACGAAAAAGGGACCCTTCTTTTGAGTCTTTCAACAGAAATACTTCTTTTCACCCTTTTCTTCCCTACCTCCAAAGGGAAGGCAAGTTTAGATCTAAAGTAAAGTACCTTTACTCTGTATTGTGGTTCCCAAAAACCTCAGTTAAATGTCAATTATTCAGAGCCAAATGGCAGCCGATGGAGCTTAAGAACACAACAGCAGGAGGGAGTGGTGAGAGCATCCTTCCTGCTCATATTTACACAGACATCCAGAAATCAGCCAAACAGTATCCCAATAATATCTGGCTAAAATCACAACACATTTACCCAGAGCAACATGCCCAATAACCTACACACAGAAACACATACAGATGTTATTCAAATGAACACTGTTACTGTTAAATATTTCTCAAAATTTATTTTTAAATAAGAAAATATCAGAGACATAATGGAGTCTTCCTTCAAAAGTGGCAAGTGTCCCTCAGTCCTGAGACTTCCAGACCAAGAACCTGGGCAGAGAATTAATTACAATGCTAGTGGTTTGTGGAGCACCACTTGCAGGCTCTCTAAAGTCATGTTCTGGCTGCGGGCAGAAGTGTCACACACTGCAAAGTGCAAAAAGGGGTCTCCTTTATGGCCCCACCCAGGACACTTCTGAGACAGAAACAAAGAATTTCATCTGCTAAATCCCACTGAGTCAGTGGCTTATATCCTCTTCACATTTCATGGTATTTTCCAATAATGAACTGCACTGCTATCCATGAAGATTCTGAATAATCACAGCTGTCTTAATTCAATCATACAGGGGTTTCAGATAAATTGACTGATCACTTAGCCTAATTCTGTTTTCCAAATTCACCCATCCACATAAAAAATGCAGACATCTAAAAAGCTATAATAATTTCTTCCTCTCTTTTGGAAGCATTCTGTTATATTCTTATGGGAATTTATGTTTGGGAGTAACTACAGATTTTTGTATTTTATTAGCCTGGAACTATGGATGTCCTTGAGTTAAAGAAATGGTGACACAATCAATGAAGGCCAAAGCAAATTTAGCAGGCTACTGAAGAATTTTATAAGAAAATATAGTTTTCACCAAATCTGGACACTGTATTTACCAATGGCTAAAACAATTAGCTAAAAGCAATGTATCCATAAACCTCGGCACCTAAGACCTGATTTTGGTAAGTTCTCGATGCATGCTAGACAGATGTGATTTTATTTCACAATTAATTCACCTCAAATCTTGAGGCATTAACCAGATTTCAGTTTATCTAGTATTGGCCAATTTCTACATAATCCATAATTCAAGAAACATCTCCATCCCAATTTCAAAGAACAAAATTAGGATCAAATAAAGCAAACACCTTGAGTTCCCAAGCCAACTCTAGTGAACCAGAAAATGAGACTGTCCAAAAACAAATTTTGAAATAACTCTCATTGCGAAAGAAGGCAATTTTTCAGCTCCCCCCTCCAGTGGCATCCCAAGCCAAGGTTTCAAACCTCTGCTGCACTTTAACAGTTGGAGGTGGATCAGTTCTAGCATGCTAACCAGAAATCTGACATGGTGGTACATCAAGACAATAAGCCACCAAACTTCTCTGCAAGGCTGGAAATCGCTCAGCTCTGAAACCCTGCGCAAGGAGCAGATGTAGTGGCATTCCTAAGCACAAAAACTCCTGTATTTTTCCTACAAGAGTCCCCGAAATGAGCAGGGCTAGACATCCCAAGCTTCCTCGCTGTTATGGCTCCCATGGAGAAGGCTAGAACCTCTCAGCTTGGGAACATCACCCACACCCTCAACACTAGGACAGGAAAGAGCATGGCTCATGCACTACAAAAATGACAGGCATGCACTTAATTGAGAGTTTCCTGAAGATGACAACAAAATCCAGGCACACATACTATGTGTGCTCACACAGTGAAAAGCCCGGGCTTGGAAGTCGGAGGCTGTGGGTTCTAATCCCGGCTTCACCACTTGTCAGCTGTGAGACCCTGGGCAAGTCACTCAACTTCTCTGGGCCTCAGTTACCTCATCTGTAAAATAGGGATGAAGAATGTGAGCCCCACGTGGGACAACCTGATACCTTGTATCTACCTCAGCACTTAGATTAGTGCTTGGCACATAGTAAGCGCTTAACAAAAACCAACGTTATTATTATTATAGTGCAGCACAATGAGGGAAGAACAGAAAAAATCCTTAAACAAGCCTGTCTGGGTTGAAATGCAACGTTCCAAGCAAATCTAAGCCCATGTTTAGTAAACGGGCAAAAGCAGCAATGTGGCCTTGTAAAAAGAGCCACGTTCAGCAGCAACGTGGCCTTGTGAAAAGAGCACGGGACTGGGAGTCAGGAAGGAAACCTGGGTTCTAGTCCCAGCTCCACCGCTTGTCAACTGTGTGACCCTGCACAAGCCACTTAATTTTTTCGTGCCTCTACTTCTGAAAAAATGTAGATAAAAGTCCCTGTCTCCTACCCTCTTAGACCATGAGCCCTGCGTGAGACAGGGACTAGGTCCAATCACATTATCTTTTATACAACCCAGTGCTTGGCACATTGCTTGGCCCACAGAATGTGCTTAATACTATAATTACTATTAGTAGTACCTAATCTCAGAGACAAAATGGAAACAACACATTTAAGCTCACTTCTTAAGTTAATAGCAACTACCATTGATTTGTACAACAGACGCTTCCTGTTGATGAAAAAGGTATCATTTTTCCATGTTACACAACATGCAATTAGCTACATGAAAAACAAAATCAAAGATAGATACATTACCCTGGAGGCAAAGGCTGTGGTCTCTCCCATGTTGTAGTTCGTGTGTTGTGATCAACATAATAGGTTCTACCATGGAGATCTTTCCTCTGTTCCCATCTTTATTAAACAAGAGAGATTATCTAAGACAACATGAAAATGTTGCCTTCTCATGGTCAGATTAATATGGAAAATATCATTGTTCAAGACAATAAACTAATCAAGATCTACCCAAAGACTGAATCATTTTTCTCGAGCTTTACCCACTTTTGTTCTAAATTCTCAACAGAAACTATTTCTTTTCATCAATGATCTCACTTAAAGATAAATCAAACATGTTACAATTGCAGGGATTTATGCACAACCTTAGAACAGTGCTCGACACATACTAAGCGCTTGACAAATACCATTTAAAAAAACAGCGATTATTTCGGGAATAGAAACATTTGGAATAACAAAATTCTGAACCACAAACATAAAAAAGACAAAAGTTTAGAAGAATTAGTCATGCCTATCTAAAGTAAATTATATTACATTATAATAGAATCTTTGAACAGTGATGGTCCTGGGATTCACAACTGGCACAAGGACAGAGTTCACAGATACTTAAGGCCTCCATCGTTACTTATTGTAAACTATTCTGTAGCGACATCCTCAAGGAAACAATATAGATGAGTTGCTCTGTCCGACCTTAAATTACACATTTGCAAAGGAATCCCAGACCTATTAATTTCCTTCAGATGAACTGAATTAAAATGAAATACCTAAAAGTTTGACATCGCCCCATGAGTAGCACTTATATACTACATGCAGACATAACCGGTTCCTGAAAACTACCTGTGGTGAAGCATTTCATGGAAGCAATGGTTTAGAATCAAGGCAAGGCTACTGGTTTTTACCCAAATTACCGAGAATGTTTTTACCAAATTAAAAATGATGAATACAGCTTCCTTACTGTATATTTTCAAGAGCATTCAATACAAATAAAAATCGCGTAGAAGTACAAATGAAACAGACATGTGGATCGTGACTGCACTGCACTATTTAAATACCTCTTTCTACAAGTGATCTTAAAATGTAAAGATATTTTAAACTATTGAATTATTATTACTACTTTTAATGGGCACTTGGGGTAGGTTTAATAGGGTGAGGCTTCCGGTTAATTCTGAGGTGATTTGGAGGGGCTTGTTGAAAGACTGGGGTAGAGTGAGGAGGAAGAAGGGAGGAAAAAAGCCAGAGAGAAAGGAATTCAGTTTGCTCCAAACTGAGTCTGTTTCACTCATTCAAGAATTCTTTCTTTTCAAGGGTTTAGTACAGTGCTCTGAACACAGTAAGCACTCAATAAATGTGACATTGATTTTCTGTTTCATTTTGTGTAGGTCTATAAAGGATGATCTTTATTCCTGGTTGCATTTTTACTTACTCGGGGGGGAGATTGAGGGGGCTGGGAGTCAGCGTTCATTCATTCATTCAATTGTATTTGCTGAGTGCTTACTGTGTGCAGAGCATTGTACTAAGCGCTTGAAAAGTGCAATTCGGCAGCAAAGACAATCCCTACCCAACAACAGGCTCACAGTCTAGAAGTCGTCAAATTTCAGTTCGCAAAGTACCATGTTTCCACCATTAAATGCAGGCTGGATAACAGCACTGTCTGTGAATGGTGCTACTACATGGGGAGAGGGGAGGGGGCCCTGAGAACAGGGTCTCCTCCAGTTAGAGGGAAGCAGAGACTTGAAGGGACCCAGCCACCACAGGGTGGGTTTCAGAGAAGGGAGGGGAAGAATGAGCGAGCTTTCTCGGTTGTACATTGGTGGGGAAGGAGAGAGTCTATTTGGAATCAAATGTCCCCTCCCGGCAGAAAGATTACTCTGAGGTCCCGGAATCTTTGCCAGCTTCTATTGCTAGCCACTGCAGGTTCCTCTCCTGTTGCCACTGCTAGCACCCCTACCTTGTCCCACCACAGCCCAGACTGTGGCTTGAGAGCCCCCCAGGGCATAAGCACAGTGGCAGGAGAGACATTAAACAGAGGAGTTGGTGAGACAGAAGGCGGACTAAGGAGAGACCACAAAATGAGTATTTTAGAGACTAGAGTCATAAAGTCAAATATGATGTCATAAACACAAAATAGGGGGAAAATTCTGAGATGCCTTTAAGTGCCGTTTGCCATAACTTGGACGGTTGTAGATGAAGGACTGCCTGGATTTTCTTTTCCAGTCATTTAGCAAATGTCTGTGTAAGTTTCTGACTGCTCTTCATGCCTATTTTCTCTATTTTGCTTTAGTTATTTTACCTTAGTTATGTTCTTTAGTTTTATCCCTTTGTAACTAAACAAATTATTTTCATTTGATACTGTATCAAAATTAGTGTCTTAATTTTCCCACAACTAAATCTACATCTCTCCAAATAAAGCTCTCCTCACACTCAGCAGCACGTGCTGCTAGTGCAAGTCTCAGAGTTGCAGTGTGCAACTCTGGGCATTCTCCACGTGTCCCTAGTTGGTCACCTGGACTCATAGGAAATGCCAACTACTCCATCCACCTTGTCCCTGTACTCCTGTCATCACCACTCTTCTCATTTCCACTGCCAAGAAATACAGAAGAGGGAGAACCTTTTGGAAAATATGAGATGAGAAAAGGAGGTTAATAGGAAAGTAGATTTTAAAACTGAACTTCCTTGGCTGAATCATTTTCTTCCCCTTCAAGGTAAGTCTCTGCAAGAGTTTTATTAATTACTTCCAAGGAAAGTCACATGCATCAGCTCAATCCTATTGTCCACTGGTGGCTGGGAGTCAAACTGGGTCTTCTCTTCCTTCTTCCAGATTCAAGAGGATTGGAGAAATAAAAATGATTATTTTTCTGGCTCTCCCAAAATGCCCAAGAGAAACAGCAAAAAACTCCCACTAACATATCAGCTGCCACCAAGGCTACCCAAACTATCGGAAGGAAGAAGATAAAGCTTGGAGCTGCTCCCATAATGCTCCCTAAGACTGCTCTCTGATTATCCTCTTCCTTCCAACTCAAACACCTTAGATATGCTTCCAAAGAGAGCTGGACCCATAGCCAGGCCTACTGCCAATCAGGTTCTAGCCAACAGAAGGGGCTGAAGGAAACCAGAAGAGAATCAGACCATCCTCCTAAACAGGTATGGTATTAGCAGTTTGGGATTCTTTTCCTTTAAATTTGACAAAGGAGATTTGCTTATGGGTTCAAAAAGGGCGAAATGCAGACTAGGAAAGAGAAAAAGCAGCAAATGACATGGGGAAAATTAAGCATGTTGTACACACTCATATACCTGCCCTCTTCACGCTTAGATCATATATGTTCATATACATTACCGTTTCCATCTCAGTCAACATACCCTGGGGGCAAAGGTTCTACACTGGCATTTCCAGGCTGCTGCCTTACAGGTTCCTCAGACACAGTGGAAGACTGTCTTGGTTTGGCTGCTTCAACTACAGAATTGTTTCTAGAACTGCAGGCCGCCGAGTCTATTGTGTTTACAGTTTCAAATCCCATTGCAGTACTGGTGGAAGCAGCAGAGGCAATGTTTTCAGAGACACCAGGGACTTCCGGATTTGGAGGATCTGTAGTAGTGGTAGTAGTGCAATCTGTAGACATTGGAGTTTCTTCTGAACCCAATAATGTCCCAGGGGTGGACGTATTTTCTGCTGCGGCCGACGAAGATGAGTCCCCATTAACTAGAAGTAAATACATTTTTATGGATCGGGTAATGATTAACCCTGACAAAATAACTCATCTAGAATTCAAGTGGTTTTATAGACACACCACTAATCTTAGAAACCAGTCTCCTTAATTCTAAAGTGATCTATTACAAGGCGCTGGAATTCCAGAGGTTAGACTCACTGTTCCTAGCTACCTTTATGCACTCATAAAGCATGGCCTAGTGTAGTAGCAGTAGTAGTAGTCGTGAGATATTTATTAAGCACTTACTATTTGCAGAGCACCGTACTAAGCACTGGTAGATAATACACAGGTGGGAATTCGACATGGTCCCTTGTCCCTTAGGGAGCTCACAATCTGAGGGGTCTGTAACCTATTGCTTGGGTGTCATATCTAGCTCTTCTTGGAAACAGATTTGGCTATGGAGTAGGGCAACAGGGCAGGACACCCAAACCCATCAATGTGGGCTTCGTATGGGGTCTCTGCCACACGCCCCACAAAGTGTGGTGCCACTACTGCCACGACAACTAACCTAAAATCTCCAAAAGATGATGTAGAGCCACTGGGTCCAATCGGGCCCATCATTTCCAGAAGCAGAGGAAGTCAGTGACAGAAAACCCACCTTGGGCTCTCAAACAGGCGGGTGGGTGGGCACAAACCCTCAGAAGGCCACAGACCTGGCCCCCTATGATGGCAGAGGAGGAGGAGAGAACTATGGTAGGGAATCATGGTGGACCTGAAGGGGGTTTACAGAACTGAGCAACTTGTTTCCCAGAAGGGAAAGGGAAAGTACTTTGTTATTAAACAATAAAATGTACTTCAGTTGTATTCATGAGAAGAAATTATTAAATTGGGATAGAGGGAGCTGATCTTTATATTTGAAGATGGAGTTTCCTGATGGGGAACTCTACACACATATTTCACTGTGACCTGCCCCACACATACCCTTGCTGGCCCTTTCAAGAGCTATTAAGATAAAAGCCACAAGGCAGAGGCTTCAGCTGCTGGAATGGCTAAAACCTGTACAAACTACTGGGTTTCTTCAGTAAATAGGGAAGGTGCTTCCCCTACTCCTGGTAATATATCTGGAACCAGGATTGTTAAGATTCCAAAGGATTAGGTGTACTCAAGAAGAGGAAATGCCACATGATTATGTTTGTGTTTATTGTCATAGACTCATTAATCATTACACCAAAGTCACTGCCCTACCTGGGGCAAGTGAATTAAATGATTAGGGAATGCAATGAGATACTGAGATAACCATCTTTATCTGCCCCTAATGAATCCTAACAGCTATGTTTATTTCCACTGGAAGCAACAGATAATAGGGGAAAGCTCCAATGCATCCTTTTTCATAAAATTGCTTTGTGATCACATACTTCCCCTCTCTTCAATTATGCCAGCAGACAAAGTGAAATAAAAATACTAAGTGGACGGGTTTGGTAAATGAGCTGGCATGACTTTCATTTAGGTGGCTGCCATCTTGAAAAAAATGTGAGGGGTAACAAATTATACTGGGCACCTCTGTTGAGCTTCGACCACTAATGCACCTTCAATGGCCACCCATAGGGACACCTATCTGTTCGAATTTATACCTTGATTTTAACTAGAGGTCCAGGGGAAATGCTAGAATCACTTCCTGAGCAAAATGGGCTTCTGCCAGAATCTCATTTATCCAAGGAACTTAAGAGCTACTGGAATGCAGTGGCAACTTCACCCCCAAACTCTACAGTCCCTTTAAACAGGAGCCTAGGTTTCAGGGCTGCCCAAGTAAATACACAAGAAGAGGTGGGATCCAGTGGAAAGTGTACAGGTTTAAGAGTCAGAGCACCTGGGTTCAGATCCCCAAATCTACCACTTGTCTGTTGTGTGCTCTCAGGTAAGTTGCTCAACTTCTTTGGGCCTTGGTTTCCTCATATATAAAATATGGATTAAATGTACCTGTTCTCCCTTCCCACTTAAACTGTGAGCTCCAGATAGGACAGGGACTGTGTCTGATCGCCTCATATTGCATTTACCCCAGCATTTAGTACAGTGCTTTGTGACACGGTAAACACTTGAATCTCACAATTATTATTATTACTACTTTTGTTGTTGTTATTGCTACTCTAGATTCGCAAGGCGTTATGGCCTGAAAGTCACTTTACTAATACAGTTTCCTACTAATAAATATTTTAAAGTTTACATGCATCAAAAACCCTATTGAACAAAGTAGCTCCTACATGTAAAATTTCACTGTTCAAATCTTTAGGGTCTATCTACATATTCAACAGTTTCCAATTATTTCTTAGGAGTGTTTTGTGGTTTACCCCTCGGAAGACACCACAAGACGTGTCTAAAGGTGTAAAGGCGTCTACCTTTAGAGCACCTATATATCAAATTAAATACAGCTTACTTTATAAAAGGTGTTTGAAGTCTAGAGCATGCAGACTTTCAAAGCACTACATTTTTTAGCTGATTTTACCAGAAAAGAAGTTTGGATACTGAAAGATCTATTATAGCATACTTAGGCGACTACCACTGACAATGATTACCATCTTCACAAATGTATTTTGGCTACTTTCTTGATTCTCTTTCAGGATCCTGTTGTGAAGATGATTACAAAACACTAATAGGTATTTTTTTAGAAATTCCTTTTCAATAATTTCTACAAAAACCTATTAGTGTTTAATTTTTTTCCACCAAACCAGTGAGGGAAAAATACTTTACCTCTATTCGTTCCTACAGTGTTCTGAAACACAGAGCATAAAATACAGGCTACAGAACACTTTAGTAATGCCAGCCATTCTCTAATTTTCTAATGGGATTTGGGACAACAAATACAATGTGGTCAGTTTTCTTTTAAAGATAAAATTTTACTATCCTAATCAAGGAAGCGATTACTTCGCAATTACTCTGAGAAAGACATTTTAATACATTAAAACTCAAATTTCAGAAGTTGTAAAAATTTCTATTGCACTACATTTCAGAACTTTCCCATTCTTACCAGTGCTGGTTGCAGGCTGAGATGTAAGTGGTTTGGGAGCTGGTACATTTTTGGGTCTGGCTGCAACATGAGAAGGAGATGAGGGTGTGCTGTCTCCATTAACTACATGTACACAGAATGGGTTTTGTACTACAGAGTTTGTAGGTGCATGATTATCTATTCCATTAGCAACTTCAGTGGTAGACCTTAAGAGAAACACATTTACCTTACTGTAACTGGTTAAATACCATATACATTAATGCATTATGAACAGTATGCTTTAAATGAGGAAAGGAAATTTGGAAACTTACTTAAAACACCACCCTAAACTCCACTTTTAAATACAACTTCTTCTATTCAATGTTATGTTTTGACTTATCAGACAAAAATAAATAATAGAAAAAAAATACAAAATGAGCATTCCATAATCATTTTAAGATCTGGAAAATATTGAAATAATAAGGTATAACTATTTCATCTTTCCAATACAGTGCCACAGGGTCAGGGGGTGCAAATCCTAATAAAAAAGACTTCCCCCTAGTGGAACAGTTTATAACACATACTTTGACAACCTTCATGAAAAATATTTCTAGAAACTTTAAATTATTATTATTGTAAGATGCTTACTACGAGAACTACAAGTGGTAGATATACCCATTGCGTGAATTTTGGAACAGAAGAAAGTGTACACTGGTGCAAGAACAAAATTAAATCAATCAATCAATCAATCGTATTTATTGAGCGCTTACTGTGTGCAGAGCACTATACTAAGCGCTTGGGAAGTACAAGTTGGCAACATATAGAGTCCCTACCCAACAGTGGGCTCATAGTCTAAAAGGGGGAGACAGAGAACAAAACCAAACATACTAACAAAATAAAATAAATAGAATAGATATGTACAAGTAAAATAAATAGAGTAATAAATATGTACAAACATATATACATATATACAGGTGCTGTGGGGAAGGGAAGGAGGTAAGATGGGGGGATGGAGAGGGGGTTGAGGGGGAGAGGAAGGAAGGGGCTCAGTCTGGGAAGGCCTCCTGGAGGAGGTGAGCTCTCAGTAGGGCCTTGAAGGGAGGAAGAGAGCTAGCTTGGCGGATGGGCAGAGGGAGGGCATTCCAGGCCCGGGGGATGACATGGGCCGGGGGTCGATGGCGGGACAGGCAAGAACGAGGTACGGTGAGGAGATTAGCAGCAGAGGAGCGGAGGGTACGGGGTGGGCTGTAGAAGGAGAGAAGGGAGGTGAGGTAGGAGGGGGCGAGGTGATGGAGAGCCTTGAAGCCCAGGGTGAGGAGTTTCTGTCTGATGCGCAGATTGATTGGTAGCCACTGGAGATTTTTGAGGAGGGTAATTTATGACTTCAGGTTTTTTTTTTTTAACAGAAAGTTCCAAAAATGAAATCTGTGCTATAGCAGGGTCACCGACTTCAACCAGCTTTACTTTCTGCAATTTTGAATTCTAAATCTCTTAAAATTGTTCTGATGAGATTATCTACTCTGTTGTACTGTACTCTCCTCAGCGCTTAATATGGTGATCTGCACACAGTAAGCACTCATATACCACTGGTGTTGATGACAATGATTATCTGGCTACAGACCAAATTGCTACAAACTGGATTTTTTTCTTACAAAGATAAGAATTAGTCCACTTTTAGACAATAGCACAAAGCAAAATTCACTGCTAACCTGGCAGTTTACACAAGCCTAGTAATTTACAATCCACTCATTCTTGCTAGCTACCTATTTGATTCTGGGTGAAATTCAATATTGTTCATTTTCAAGCTACAGATTCATATGTTCCCTGAATTCTGATTTCATTAAAAATCAATTCCTATGAACCCTTACAGCAATTAAGATTCCCCCAAAGCACTCCTACTAATGGCTCCTGGTCATATGGTGGAGGGTTAAAGAGAGGGTTTTCTCTGAGGAAGAACATTATCTATTGAAAGCCCTTCCTTTTAATGAGCTGACAGAATTTGGTTCCATCAGTTCCAAGGCATCATAAAGTCAATTTTTCTCCATTCAGATATTTGTCTCAGTGGACTGGTCAGAACTTCTATTATTTTTAGACAATTTAAATAGATTTGCCTAGAGTCTGTGAAAATGGGACACTTTCATAAACATAAAAATATATACCCAATAAAAAAATGCACATGGATTTTTGGCATGTGGATTTTTAAATTGTACAAAACTTGCAAGCTAAACTTAAAATGACAATTTCCAACTTCAGAAATGCTACGTACTATTGCCGAAAATGCTAAAAAAAAAATTACCTGGTTGTAGTTCTTGTGGAAATGTCTCTGTTTTCATGTAATGCTTCACCATTCTGCTGTACTTCTACTGAACAACAAGAAACCAATTAAATAGTTGGGTTTTTTTTTCTGCCAATGAAAGCTCAATCACTTTAAAAAAAATAGAAAAGTTCAGCTTACTGGTTGCAGCTGAAGTGCAATTTGTTAGACTTTCTTGTTCATCCACCAATCCATCAAGCACAACTGTTAGTTCACCAGTTTGCACTACACCATTCTTGTTCTCCAAGGAGAGTTTTAAATGCTCTTTCACCCTTTCCACTACAAAAGAGTGTATGTTCAAATTAAACACCTTTCAAATGAATTTATCATTTTTTTTTCAAAAATATTAGTTTAAAATAAATTTTGACTATACTACAACTGCTAGGTAATAACAACCTTTAATAATTAAGTTGGTTTTGTTTCCTCAAGTGTAATAGTGGTTTTAAAATATTTTTTAAATCCCAGTGCATACATTCCCATAAATCATATAGCAAACTCCCCCAGGTAAAAAGTCATCATAAATTTTCACAGAAAATTCTTTTTAATCATTTAATCAATACATACATTTGGGAGAACAAGAAGATTGATGTTTATTATATTTTAAACACTTGAGTATTTAAACAAATATAAACATTTATTTTTAAGTTCAAGTGTAAACTTGTTACCAACCAATGGTGCTTTTTAAGCTCTTACTCTGCACAGAGCACTGTACTAAGTACCTGGGACAGTACAATACAATAGAGTTGGCAGATCTAATTCCTGCCCTAAAGGAGCTAGTACAACTCAAACAGCTAATAATAATTGGAGGGTTTTTATGACTTTTCCCTCTGTTGAAAGGAAATGGACCCTTAGACATGGATGAAATTTTTTTTAATGGTATTTGTTAAGTGCTACGTGCCAGGCACTATACTAAGCACTGGCGTAGCTAAACTAATCAGGTTGGACACAGTTTGTGTCCCATACAGCGCTCACAGTCTTAATCCCCATTTTACAGATGACATAACTGATGCACAGGCATGTTAAGCCCACTGTCACACAGCAAGACAAAAGGCAGAGCCGCATTAGGACCCTGATCCTTCTGACTCTCCGGTCCGTGTTCTACCCACTAAGTGACGCAGCTTCCATGCTCAGTGTATGGCAGTCACTGATGGAAACTGATGGAATACTGTGTGGCCCTTTGCAGAACAAGAGTTTTCTGGAACCTTTTGTGGAAATGCCCGGCTCCTAGGGCACCTCTCCCTGACCAGAGGGAGAGATTCGTATCTTTGGCATTCCCTCCCCATCTCTGTTCACACGGGCACATCTATGGAGCTGTGTATTTTGGTGGCCAGAGCCAACATTGGATGCTTAAAAAGAACAGGCATAGAGGTGTCCAATGCCACACTGATGATGCAGAAGCAGCGTGACAGTGCAAAGAGCACTGGCTTGGGAGTCAGAGGTCATGGGTTCTAATCCCAGCTCCACCACTTGTCGGCTGTGCAAGTCACAACTTCTCTGTGCCTCAGTTACCTCATCTGTAAAATGGGGATGAAGACTGTGAGCCCCACGTGGGACAACGTAATTACCTTGTATCTACCCCAGCGCTTAGAACAGTGCTTGGCACACAGTAAGTGCTTAACAAATACCAACATTATTATTATTATATCAGTGCCAGATCAGGGACAGATGAGGTGTAAAACCACACAGATGGAAACCTTACTGTGAGCACCAATGGTCAGGTGTGTGGACTGTAATCCGCAAATTCACATAACATATTCTAAGAGAAATTCCAAATACACTGCCAATTCTGTCTGCAGCCTTGGCCCAAAGGAACCACAGCAATCTGTTAGCTCTCCATTGCAATCTAGCCTGATGGCTAAAAATTAGTGTCCCTTTGGGCTGCAAAATAATAATAATGGTATTTGTTAAGCGCTATGTGCCAAATAATGTATGAAGCACTGTGGTAGATATGAGATCATCAGTAGGGAACGTGTCAATCATATTTATTGAGCACTTACAGTGTACAGATCACTGGACTAAGTGCTTGGGAGGATACAATATAGCAATATAACAGATTCTGTGCCCAGAACAAGCTAACAGTTCTAGGTGGGGGAGACAGACATTAATATGAACCAATAAATTACGGATATGTGCATAAGTGCTGTGGAGCTGGGAGAGGGGGTGAATAAAGGGAGCAAGTCAGGGTGGCATAGAAGGGAGTGGAGGAAAAGGTAAAGAGGGCAGAGTCAGGGAAGGCCTCTGGAGGAGATGTGTCTTCAATAAGGCTTTGAAGCTGGAGAAAGTAATTGCCTGTGGGATATGAAGGTGGAGGGTGTTCCAGGACAGAGGCAGGACCTGGCCGAGACATGGGTGAAATAGACAAGATCAAGGTACAGTGAGTAGGTTGGCATTACAGGAGCAAAGTGTGCAGGCTGTGTTGTAGAAGGAGTAGAGAGGTGGGTTAGGAGGGGGCAAGAAGCTTCTAATTGATGTGGAGGTGGATGGGCAACTACTGGAAGTTCTTGAAGAGTGGGGAAACATGGATTGAGCATTTTTAGAGAAAAATGATCTGGGCAGCAGAGTAAAGTATGGACTGGAGTCAGCAGAGACAGGAATTAGGGAGGTAAGAAACGAGGCTGATATGGTAATCAAGGAAGGACAGGGTACATGACTGAATAAACATGGTGTCAGTTTGGAAAGGAAAGGACAGATTTTGGCAATGTTATTCAGGTTTAACTGACAGGATTTAGCAATAGATTGAATATGTGGGTTGGACGAGAGACAGGAGTCAAGGATAATGTCACGGTTGCAGGCTTGTGAAACAGGAAGGATGGTGGTGCTGACTATAGTGATGGGAAAGTCATGGGGAGGATAAGGTTTGGATGGAAAGGATTCTGTTTTGGACATGTTAAATTTGAAGTCATGGCAGGACAACCAAGGAGAGATGTCTTGAAGGCAGGAGGAAATGTGAGACTGAAGCGAGGGAAAGAGATTAGGGCTGGAGATGCAGGTTTGGGAATCATCCGCAGAGAGGGGTAGTTGAAGTCACGTGAGTGAATGAGTTCTCCAAGGGAGAGGGTGTAGATGAAGAACGGAAGTGAACCCAGAACTGAACTGTGAGAAACACCCACAGTTAAAAGGTGGGAGGCAGAGGAGAAGCCTGCAAAAGAGATTGAGAATGAGTGGCAAGAGAGATAGGAGAACCAGGAGATGACAGTGTCAGTTGGAAAATGTTTCCAAGAGAAGAGGACAGTCGACAGTGTCAAAGGCAGCTAAGGGGTCAAGGAGGATTACGATGGAGTACAGGCTCTTGGAATGGGCCAGAAAGAGATCATTTGTTACCCTTGAGAAGGCGGTTTCTGTAGAGTGAAGGGGATGGAAGCCAGAGTGGAGAGGGTCAAGGAGTGAATTGAAGAGGAACTTGAGATAGCAGGTGTAGAGTTGGCAGAGTCTAATACTAACCTTCTCATTGCACTGCAAGCTCATTTACCTCACCACCAACCCCTCGCCCATGTCCTGCCTCTGGCCTGGAATATTTTCCCTCCTCAAATCTGGCAGACAATTACTCTTCTCCGTTTTAAAGCCTTATTGAAGGCATTTCTCCTCCAAGAAGCCTTCCCTGACAAACCCTCCTTTCCTCTTCTCCCACTCCCTTCTATGTCACCCTGACTTGCTCTCTTTATTCATCCGTCCCACATAACTGTAATTTATTTATAGTAATGTCTTTCTTCCTGTCTTGACAGTAAACTCATTGTGGACAGGGAATGTGTGTTTATTGTTATAGTGTATTCTCCCAATTGCTTATTACAGTGCTCTGCACAAAGTAAGCACTCAGTAAAGGTGATTGAATGAATGGAGTCTACCAACTCTCTTGTACCTTACCCTCCCAAGCACTTAGTACAGTGCTCCACACATGGTAAACCCTCAATAAATACCATTAATGGTGATGATGAGGTTGGAAACAGTCCCTGTCCCACACTGGACTCCTGGTCTAAGAAGGCGGGAGAAAAGGTATTGAATCTCCATTTTATAGATGAAGAATCTGAGGCCCAGAGAAGTGAAGAGATTTGCCCAAGATCATTACACAGCATGCAAACAGCACAGCTGAGATTAGAACCCAGAACTCTGGCTCCCAGGCCTGAGCTCTTTCCACTAAGCTGTGCTGTCTTTTTCCTTAGCGAACACTCTGAGAACCAAGACATCTGAGCCTCTAAACAAGGCCTAGGTGGTTCTCTCTGGAAAATCCTCAGACAGGCAATTCCACCTCAGCACACTAAAAGACCTCAACATCATGGAGGTGCTCCTGCTTGAGGGATCATGTCTACAGGTGTAATGGATAGAGCTCAGGCCTGGGACTCAGAAGGCCATGGGTTCTAATTGTGCCTCTGCCACTTATCTGCTGTGTGACCTTGGGCAAGTCACTTCACTTCTCTGAGCCTCAGTTGCCTCATCTGTAAAATGGGGATTGAAACTGTGAGCTCCTCATGGGACAGGGACTGTGTCCAACTCAATTTGGTTGTATCCACCCCAGCGCTTAGTACAGTGCCTGACATATAGTAAGTGCTTAACAAATACCATTATTATTATTATTATTATTACCTACTACTCTAGTGTTCCTTCCCAAGTGCTAAGTTAAGTGCTCTGAAAATAGTAAATGCTCACTAGATATCATTGATTGACAGATTCAATTTCTCTGGAGTGACTAGAAAGGGAGCTCTGAAACAACCCGCCTGTCCAAGGTACTCTGTGGAAGCTCACGCCCAAGAAGCCTCCTAGTCAATCAGTGGTACTGCATCCACTCCATCCTTCTTCCCAGTTTCAGAAATGTGCAACCCAACTTTGTGCTCTTCCAGAAAATTAAACAGAAATTATTTTCTCTCAAAACCACTCCCCCAACTTCAAAGTGCTCCTAAAATCACATGTCCCAGCAAGCCTTCCTTGATTAATCTCCCACTCATCAAGACATACAAAACCCAAAAGCCACTCCTAGCAGAATATGCATTAAATACCCTTATTACTATTGAGTAAGCACTACTGAGTACTTATGTATTTATTTATATCAGTCTTCAGCATTTAGGACTACGTGTACTCCACTGTACATTTAATTACTTTTTCTGATTCCTTCTATTTGTAAATATTTTATTATCACCCTTGTTAGATTGGAAGACCCTTGTGGGCAGTGAATGTTTCTTGTGCTTGTACTTCTCCAAGGTACAGTACAGTGCATTGCACAGTAACCACTTCATAAATACCATCACTATTACTCTTCTGTGTCTGTAATGATCACCACATGCCATAACAAAAAGCCTTTCCTCTGTCTGTATCCCTGGCAATGATACAGTCAATATAATAGATCACCTTCACTCCTTTGCAAAATGCTCCAACTCAGCTTCTAAGACACTCTTTTGGATTCTGTCCTTGACCTTCTACACTTTCCTTTAAGCAATTTGTTATCTAGCATAACTAAATAAAAATATTGTTGACTTCATGAATCATCCCACTTCAATGGTCCCACATGAAGGAACACATAAAACACCTCACATCTAGACATAAAATGCAAGGTGAAGTCTTGGTGGCTAGTTCTGCTTGAAAGAAAACTATCCTAACTGCCTCACAGTCAGTCAGCTGTGTAACTCCCATGACAGTTTAGTAACAGGTGCTTTAAGTAACCTGTACCACCTAACAGAACGCTGACATGGGTCACATGATGGTTCAAATCCAGGACAGTTATGAATAAATAGGTTTGAGGACTCTATAATGCATGAGCTTGAATGCTAGCCAACTAGGCTCACAGTACTAAAATATTCTTGTCCATAACCAAAGACACATGAAGGTTAAGCAAGGGAAATCTAAGCAGAATGATACCCTCGTATCTAGGAGTTAATGTTTCTCCCTGCATACTCACTACCAAAAATGAACTTGGGCAATGGCAAGAAAAAAGTTCAGTAACAAACACTTGCAATCTACTAGGGAAAGAAGACACAAAAATATTTACAAATAGGGGGATCAGAGTCAATAACTGAAGGTACAAATATACACATCCCAAAGAAAGAAGGGGAAAAGATTCTTGTTGCTCCGCCCTGCCTGATTTTTTCATTGCATCTGTTCCTTCAGCTCTTCCCCTTTCCATGTTTTACAACTCAGTTCTATATGGTCCCTCCCTGTCCTGTTCTATTTTTAGTTCCTGGGCCAAGAGCCTCCTGTTCAAGCAGAGCCCCACTATTTTCCCAGTCCTGAACTAATATATACTCATATAACATTTTCTGTTCATTTCCGTCAACCTTTCTGAAAATGTCAGGTAGGTAAGGTATTGACAGAGTAGAGAAGCTAGACTCGTTTGTGAAATCTCTGAGTGAAGTTTCTAAAATTGTATTAAACATTCAGCTCCACAAAGCTACAAAGCACTTGCAGCAATTATATTTGGGCACTGAAGTGAAAGTTTGAGCAGCGTAAACCTATTATAGAATACCCTTTGCAAAAAGGTATGCACAATAATAATAATTTACATAATTAGAATATTTTAAACAAAAAGGCAATAAGATGTTTAAATATAACCTATGGTATTCTCCAGGCCTTTTTGGGATATGGCAACTTTAAATGATTTATGCATATGCCTAGGGGTTGAATCATATCACAGCAGGCACAGAAATCTGGAAATGGTCCATCAGTGGAGAGTACCTTGCTTCACGATTTGCAAACTGTAAAGTTCGCAGAGTGAGATCAAAATAAGCCACATCACATTCTAAAAATATTTCTTTGAATCGTATTTATCTCACTCAAATTTGCTTTCTCTCTTTGGTCCTCACTTCTCCAGGCACAAGAAACTGTTAACAGTCAGAACTGGATAAATACAACTGAAACATCTGCTATCTCAAAGGTAATCGAAAATCAAATGCATTTCGAATCACCCACGAGGTGTTACCAATTGGGAGAGTACAACACAACAATACAACAGACACATTGCCTGTCCACAACGAGCTTACAGCCTAAAGAGGGGGGCAGACATTAATATAAATAAATTACGGATATGTACCCATCACACCAACACATCTGGTACTCTCACTGTCCATGGAGTTATTTCTGAATACAAGCCAACGTATGCATGTCCAAGTACTTATAGTTCATATAACACTACACCTATGTACATATCTGCAATTTATTTTTTTATATTTAAGTTTGTCTCCCTCTCTAGACTAAGTTCCTTGTGAAAAAGAGAACATGTCTACCAATTCTGCCATATTAAACTCTGCCAAAAGCTTGTGCAGTGCTCTGCATACAGTAAGCACTCCATTAATACTGCTGATTGATTGTGCCCTGTGGTTCAAAGATAAGACAACTGATCAGCACGTGTTGGTCAACGCCTAGGACTACTATCAAAATGACAAAAATATATATTTTTTTAAAGTCTGAACATTTCAATAGAAGACATACATTTTCTATTGTGGACTTCTAAAGCTTGTTGCAAATCTACAGTTGCTCTTCCTAATAATGCATCAGCTTTTAAAGTGTGATGACTCCACACTCTAAATTCCAACGTAGTCTGTGGGGTCACATTCCTGTAGGTAAAATAAAGAACCAAAACCATGAGACAGTTCAATTGATTAAAATCAACATTCAAATCCTTTAAATCAACTCCCATTTCCTACTATAACTTTTCCTTGGAGTACATTGAAATTGATGAATGCTTTTTGTTACCTAAAAAGATGCCACAACCTTTGGGTATTCAAGCTTATTGCTCCTCAAAGCAAAAGCACGCTTTGACCAATGTGGGGAACTTTGTTCCATTTCCTTCCGAAAGCCTTGTTGATTAATTTCCGGCAGCGGAGAACATATCAGTGCTTAGAATAATAATAATAATTATGATATTTGTTAAGTGCTTACTATGTGCCAGGCACTGTACTAAAGCACTTAGAACAGTGCTTGGCACATAATAAGCACTTAACAAATACCATTATTATTATAAACTCAATCACGTCCACTGTATGTACTTATATTCAAGCTTGGCACTTTTAAATATATATTATTCAATCAATTATTTATTTTGATTATTCTAGGAATGCTAATGTCTGTCTCCCCCATTAGTATGTAAGCTTTTTGTGGACAGGGAACATGTCATTACTTTAGTTGGTCCCAAGGGCTAAGTACACTTCACTGCACTCAGTGTTACTCAAATACTATTACATCTTCTACTACAAATTTGCCGGGAAGCAGCATGGCATAGCAGTTACAGAATGGGCCTGGGAGACAGAAGGTCATGGGTTCTAATCCCAACTCTGCCATCTGCCTGCTGTGTGACCTTGGATAAATCACTTCACTTCTCTGTGCCTCAGTTGCCTCATCTATAAAATGGGGATTGAGACTGTGAGCCCCACCTGGGACAGGGACTGTGTCCAACCTGATTTGCTTGTATCCACTCCAGCGCTTAGTACAGTGCCTAGTACATAGTGAGCACTTAACAAATACCGTAATTACTATTACATTATAGTAATCCCTGCTCTTTGAAAATGATTAATTCCAACACCGACAGCTAACTAAATAAATCTGAATTCTGACTTTCAATAGTCACTTCTTTGTCAGTGCTAAAAAATTCCATTGCTATTCCAAAAATTAGTAATACCACTGAACTAATTAACTCAAGAACAGTATGATCATCAATACATCCCAATGAATATTTAAATAAGACAGTTTTCTTTTTGCTCCAGACAACTGACATTTTGTCTAAAATAATAAACATTTTATACTTACACAGTTAATTGTTCATCCCATTTTGGATTAGAAGAGCTACTTGATTTTGCAGTTTTCTTAATTTCTCCTTCTACTAATAATTCTGCATAGATGGCTGTTCCAAACCAGTTCTTTTTTCTTTTCAATTTGGCACTAGAAACTAACAAAAATGTTATTATTACTGATGCATAGGAATCCGGGAAAATAGAAGTAGGAAGATAAAAGTGAAAGTTAAAATTTTATTTTTCTCATAAATGCATCTAATGATCTTCCTAATGACTCTTCATACTTTCCAAGCCTTTAGTAGGAGCAGGGGAACAAAAGAGAGTAGGGGGAAATATTATCATTATCAGTAGTAGTAATAGTAGTAGAGTATGTGTGGCCAAGAAGCTCCAGCTACTGCTCCCTCATAGACTGTTCTAGCGTTTCCTCAGAAATGAACACAGGGTGCTGTTGGGGAACGATGAGAGAGCTCTTTGCAGATTAATCAAAGTTATAGAGGAATCCAGTGGTGCCATAATATTCAACCCACATATTCATCCTGTCACCAAATCCTGTCACTTCAACTTTAATATCATATTAATGTCTGTCTCCCCCTCTAGATTGTAAGTTTGTTATGGGCAGGGAACATGTCTGCTAATTCTATTGTACTGTACTCTCCCTAGTACTTAGTACAGTGCTCTGCATATAGTAAGTGTTCAATAAATACCATTGATTGCTAAAATTCACTCTTCCTCTCCATACAAACTGCAAAAGTATTAAAGCAAGCACTTACGCCATCCTATTTTGATTACTGCATCACGCTCCTTGCTGACCTGCCTGCCTCTCTCCCCACTTCAGTCATACTTCACTTTGCTGCCAGGATCATTTTTCTACAAAACTGTTCAGTCCATGACTCCCCATTCCTGAAGAACCTCCGGTTAATGCCCATTCACCCAAGCATCAAACAGAAACCCTTTATGATAGTCTTTAAAGCATTCAATCACCTATCCCCCTCCTACCTATCCTCCTTGACTTCCTTCTACACCCAGCCCATACATGTTGCTCCTCTAATGACAACCTACTCACTATACCTTCATCTCGTTTATCACATCACTGACTCCTTGCCCAAGTCCTACCTCTGGCCTGGCACTCCCTCCCTCTTCATATCCGACTGATGTTCACTCTCCCCACCATCCAAGGTCTTTACTGACTAAGCCCTCATTTCCTCTTCTCCCACTCCTTTCTGCATCACTCTTGCATCGGGACTAGCACCCTTTATTCACCCCACCCTCAGTCCTCCACAGAGATCTCTTTTCTTTGACCCCCTCCAATATCCTACAGCCATCCTACCCAAGCACTGAATAAATACCACTGACGATGATTTGGGGACCATTTGTTCCCTCTGAGACGATAAATTTCTTGAAGCAGGGGAAGGATAAAGAGAAGGGAAGAAGAGAGAGGAAGGATTAGGAGAGATCAGTAAGGTAACTTACCAGTCACCTGTAGTGGCGATCTTCCATTAAGGTTATTACTTCTATCAGATCTGGGTGAAGCTGTGGCCATGTCCCAGGATGCAGCTTTAGCCTATAGAAAAAATATTAGGTCCAGATTGTTTTTACAAAAGGCTATATAATTTCTTTCATGGATTACTCTTACACCTTTTAAATAAAATACACTAATGATAATACCTAATACAATGAATTTTCTTTTTCCATGGATACCAAATAATTTAGATAAGCTAAATATCCTCTGAGGTCTTTTCCACCTAACTAAAAGTTATATTATTTACTTCTTGGTCAAACAATTCCTCAATAAAACACCCTCTACAAAGATTCCAGACAGCTCCAGAATTCAAACTCACATGAAGATGAATGGGATAGGACTATTTAGTCTGGAGAGATCAAAGCTGAGAAGGGACATGATTCAAGCCTGTAAAACCATGAAAGGGGTGGGATCGGTAAATACAGAACTGCTTTTCACCAAATCCCAATACACTAGGACTAGAGGTGCACCTAACAAACCTTGATGGTGCACTCCATCATCACTATTAGTTACTGCATTTGTTAAGCACTTGGTGCAAAACTGGAGAAGGTACAAGGAAAACAATTCAGACATCATCTCTGGCTCACAGAGACTCACTACCTAAAAATGGGGAGCAGAAAACAGATGTACAAGAAAGGAAATAATGTGATGAAACACAATAACCCCAAATGGAATTTTCATCCTCTATATCACTCCCAGTGATGATGGGCATCTCTATCATGAGGGTGTGGATGCATCCTTTGGTGCTTCTGTCAAAAGCAGACCACTGGGCTGGATGGATCATTAGTCTCATCCAGTGTATTATTACAAGAAGCATAGGAAAAAGTTACAGTGTATGTGAAAGGATATTATGTAATTTGTACTGCTAAGGGACACTTGAGAATCTGGCCATTCACTTTTCTGTACATGACGAAAAGAAGGCCAACCTAGTACAGATCTTCCTTTTCATTACCTCTTCCTCACTTCTTCAATTCCCAGGCAACAGGGTTTTTATTGGCCTGTTCTAACAAAGAATCTTTGTACCTTACAATATGAGTAAATATTTAATCTACTGTAATATTTTAATCTTCTTGTCACAAAAGATTAGAAGAAAAGAACTCTTCACAACAAGGTTAGGAATCTACTCAACTAATCATAACTAAGAGCTGAACTGTGGCCAAGAATACAAATGTACAAAACACTACAAAATGGATACTGGTTTATGAACTCCATTTGCTCCTATTTTGAGGAGTGTACAAATGAGAAGCAGAGTAGCCTGGTGGAAAGAGCAACAGTCTGGCAGTCAGACAACCTGGGTTCTAATTCCACCATTTGCCTGCTCTGTGACCTTGGACAAATTATTTAATTTCTCAGTGTCTCAATTTCCTCATCTATATAATGGGGATTCAATTTCTGTTCTCCCTCCTATTTAGACTGTGAACCCCACATGGGACATGGACTGTGTCTGACCAGACTATTTTATATCTATTTCAGTGCTTAGTGACACAGTGTTTTATAAATACCAAAATTACTATTATTATAATTCACATGAGGCTGTACAAAGAAAAATTGTTAAACTAAAACACAGTTATATCTATATTTACCACACCTTTGGTATGGGACATATGATATCAAATGATTGGACTTGTAGACTTCAAATAATTGGAGGATAAAGTTCTATATCCACAGGAGAAAGTCTTTGTTTTAAGTTATTCAACTTGGCTTTCTAAAGTTTTGTGATTGTACATAGAAGATGGATACTGAGTTCATTAGAAAACATTTACTCCTTTTAAGCGTACTTCACAACTCTTCATTCTTTTTAAATTAAACCACTATTGGCAAAACCAAAAATTGCATCCAAAACAGCTCGCGTTTCCACGTTGCCTAACGTCTACCTGGAACCCCAAGAAGAAAGACACTCAAATATCTAATCATAAGCTTGCAGGTATTACTATGGCTAACCATTTCATATATATACATATCTCTAAGTTTTTTTGTGTAATCACTACACGCTAGGCATTTAACTGGAGAGGAAGACCAACAATATTAAGGCAGCACTCTACTAATTAAAGAACGGAAGGGAAAGAAAGATGTAAATGATTCCTTATTGTTACTTCCGTTTGAGAATTGGTAACAGCATGTTACAACTTCATTACATTGCTTATTACATGCTACTTCACAGAACATTTTCATGAAGCATTGCTCAGCCTATATCACCCCTCTCCTCAAAACCCTCCATTGGCTTCCCCTCTGCATATTCAAGGATGTCTACCAACTTGCCCCCCCTTACAGAGCTTCCCTCTTCACCTATTATTCACCATCTCATTCTCCTGATTCCTCCAAAGCTCACCAACTGTACCTCATTCTGGATTCTCCTATTTACCTCTCCTCACTCATGCTGTTTCCTGGGGTTAGAACTCATTCTTTCCCTCCCCAAATTGGACAGTTCACAGCTCCCCCTACATTCAAAGTCCACCTGTAATCCCACCTCCTCTAACAAGCTTTCCCAATCCAAATCCACCAGACCACACCTTTCCCTATTTCAAAGCCCTTCTGAAATTACAGCTCCTCCAGAAGGTCGTCCTTGATTAATTTCTCATGCCTCTACCCTATGTCTGCCCCTGGATTGGTACTCACACACCTATCCCCTTAAAACTTATGTACATGTTTTTGTACTCACCAATGACCTCCTGCTTGCCAAATCCAACGGCTCATACTCTGTCCTAATCCTCCTCGACCTCTCAGCTGCCTTTGACACTGTGGACCACCCCCTTCTCCTCCACACGTTATCTGACCTTGGCTTCACAGACTCCGTCCTCTCCTGGTTCTCCTCTTATCTCTCCGGTCGTTCTTTCTCAGTCTCTTTTGCAGGCTCCTCCTCCCCCTCCCATCCTCTTACGGTGGGGGTTCCCCAAGGTTCAGTGCTTGGTCCCCTTCTGTTCTCAATATACACTCACTCCCTTGGTGACCTCATTCGCTCCCACGGCTTCAACTATCATCTCTACGCTGATGACACCCAGATCTACATCTCTGCCCCTGCTCTCTCCCCCTCCCTCCAGGCTCGCATCTCCTCCTGCCTTCAGGACATCTCCATCTGGATGTCCGCCCGCCACCTAAAGCTCAACATGTCGAAGACTGAGCTCCTTGTCTTCCCTCCCAAACCTTGTCCTCTCCCTGACTTTCCCATCTCTGTTGACGGCACTACCATCCTTCCCGTCTCACAAGCCCGCAAACTTGGTGTCATCCTCGACTCTGCTCTCTCATTCACCCCTCACATCCAAGCCGTCACCAAAACCTGCCGGTCTCAGCTCCGCAACATTGCCAAGATCCGCCCTTTCCTCTCCATCCAAACTGCTACCCTGCTCATTCAAGCTCTCATCCTATCCCGTCTGGACTACTGCACTAGCCTTCTCTCTGATCTCCCATCCTCATGTCTCTCTCCACTTCAATCCATACTTCATGCTGCTGCCCGGATTATCTTTGTCCAGAAACGCTCTGGACATATTACTCCCCACCTCAAAAACCTCCAATGGCTACCGATCAATCTGCGCATCAGGCAGAAACTCCTCACCCTGGGCTTCAAGGCTGTCCATCACCTCGCCCCCTCCTACCTCACCTCCCTTCTCTCCTTCTACTGCCCAGCCCGCACCCTCCGCTCCTCCACCACTAATCTCCTCACTGTACCTCGCTCTCGCCTGTCCCGCCATCGACCCCCGGCCCACGTCATCCCCCGGGCCTGGAATGCCCTCCCTCTGCCCCTCCGCCAAGCTAGCTCTCTTCCTCCCTTCAAGGCCCTGCTGAGAGCTCACCTCCTCCAGGAGGCCTTCCCAGACTGAGCCCCTTCTTTCCTCTCCCCCTCGTCCCCCTCTCCATCCCCCCGTCTTACCTCCTTCCCTTCCCCACAGCACCTGTATATATGTATATATGGTTGTACATATTTATTACTCTATTTATTTATTTATTTATTTATTTTACTTGTACATTTCTATCCTACTTATTTTATTTTGTTGGTATGTTTGGTTCTGTTCTCTGTCTCCCCCTTTTAGACTGTGAGCCCACTGTTGGGTAGGGACTGTCTCTATGTGATGCCAATTTGTACTTCCCAAGCGCTTAGTACAGTGCTCTGCACATAGTAAGCGCTCAATAAATACGATTGATTGATTGATTGATTACTCTACTTCCTCCTCCTATCTGTCATTTATTTTAACGTCTTTCTCCGCAGGTAGACTGTAAACTCTTTGAAGGCAAGGATCATGTGTTCTAATTCTACTGCGATCTACCACATGCACAAACGACAGGCAGCACATGGTAAGCAGAAAGTCAAGCCTCTCTCTCCAGCAAATGGCCACATGACTTCCGGGAACTTTCTGCTCATGTCCCCCAGGACCCTTTCTCCCGGTACACCCTACGCACCACCAGCCATGTGGACTTCAGCCACCACAGAGCACTTGCTGGGCCTCTCTCTCTCCATCAGACAGACCAATACCGCTGCCTTCCACAACAACCTGGGCCCTTGGGGTTCTCCTCCACAGGCCCACGATACTGCTTCCCTGGGATGCAACTCCAACCTGTGCTCCACTGAGGAACTTCCATGCCCACCTGTCCTGCACTAACACAGGGGGACAGAGACAAGCCGCTGCAGCCTGGAAGAAGCAGAAGGAAGTGAAGAAAAAAAAAGAGGGCTTAGTCAGGGAAAGCCTCTTGGAGGAGATGTGTCTTCAATAAGGCTTTGAAGGGTGGGGGGAGTAAGGCTGAGGGGAGGCTGAGGGGCCGCAGTCGTCGAACCCTTTAGGCCTTGGGATGTGGAAGAAGGGAAAGAAAGGGGCCGAGAAGACCACCGCCAAGATGGAGAAGAAGGTCTCTAAGAGAGCTAAGAGAGAGAAGGAAGACCTGGAAGCTCTGATAGCACAGTTCCAGACATTAGATGCTAAAAAGACCCAGATCATTGAAACACCGTGTCCTCCACCCTCATCAAGGTTAAACGCCTCTCTGTCTGCCCATCCTGAGAAAGATGAATTAGTCCGTTTCGGAGGTGAATATTTCAATGGCCAAAAAACTTTCCTGTATAATGAGCTGTTTATCTACAACATCAGGAAGGACACATGGACTAAAGTGGATGTCCCCAATCCACCTCCCAGGCGCTGTGCTCATCAGGCTGCAGCAGTGCCCCAGGGAGGAGGACAACTCTGGATATTTGGAGGGGAGTTCGCCTCTCCGGACGGAGAACAATTCTACCACTACAAGGATCTCTGGGTCCTGCACTTGACCACCAAGACCTGGAAACAAATCAACTCAGCCCGCACCCTCCGCTCCTCTGCCACTAACCTCCTCACTGTGCCTCATTCTCGCCTGTCCCGCCGTCGACCCCTGGCCCATGTCCTCCCCCTGGCCTGGAATGCCCTCCCTCCGCACATCCGCCAAGCTAGTTCTCTTCCTCCCTTCAAAGCCCTACTGAGAGCTCACCTCCTCCAGGAGGCCTTCCCAGACTGAGCCCCCTCCTTCCTCTCCCCCTCCCCACCCCTCCCGCCTTACCTCCTTTCCCTCCCCACAGCACCTGTATATATGTATAGATGTATATATGTTTGTACATATTTATTACTCCATTTTACTTGTACATATTTATTCTATTTATTTTATTTTGTTGATATGTTTTGTTTTGTTGTCTGTCTCCCCCTTCTAGACTGTGAACCCGCTGTTGGGTAGGGACCGTCTCTATATGTTGCAAACTTGTACTTCCCAAGTGCTTAGTAATTTGCTCTGCACACAGTAAGCGCTCAATAAATACAAATGAATGAATGAATGAATGAATAATTGTCTGTCAGATTTGAGGAGAGAGGGCGGTCCAGGCCAGAGGCAGGATGTGGGAGAGAGGTCAGTGGCAAGATAGACGAGATGGAGGTACCATGAGAAGGGTGGCATTAGAGGAGCGAAGTGTGAGAGCTGGGTTGTGGAAGGAGAGCAATGAAGTGAGGAAAGAGGGGGCAAGCTGATTTTAAATGCTTTAAAGCCAATGGTGAGGAATTTCTGTTTGATGTGGAGATGGATGAGCAATTACTGGAGGGAGGTTCTTGAGGAAAACCTTGGGATGGCTGTGGCAGCTGTTGCTGTAGTAAGTCACTGGGAAGGCTCATTGTGGGCAGGGAATGTGTCTGTTATAGCATTAGATTGTACTATCCCAAGCCCTTAGTACAGTGCTCTGCACAGTAAGTGCTCAATAAATACAAATGACTGACTGGGCCGCCAAGAGACTACACACTTTTGCTTTGTGTGTTCATCATTTTAATGTTTTGTTTCCTTTCCTCTCAAGTGGCTGTTGCCAATTCCCTTCTCCCCTTTTATAATTTCAGTTTGTGAGCCACCCAAGGGATAAAAACCATAACTAATTCCCACTTGTGCATTCTTTCCCAGCACCTTGTACAGTGTCCCACACACAGTAAGCACTTCAGACTATTACTACTACTAATTTTAGTTATTGGGTAGTTGCCAGATTTATTTTTAAGTGGGAAAAAAGGTTAATTTCAAAAATTTGTGATGTATTTTAGTGTTTTTTTTAATTATTCACACATGGCATAGTACATTTTCTTTGGTACACAGCAATAACCCAAACGATTAAGCGAATGCTCAAGATCACAACTACCAAAGTAAAGCTAATTTTAGCCAACTAATTAGAAAACCAAACATTAACACTACTGTGTATGGTGGCACTGAAATTCTGATTTCTAGGGGCACCTGGAATTTGAGATATGGATCAGAGCCCTGTAAACATAAATGGTGGTGGTGATACTGAAATATGTATCTAAAAAGGTTTGGAGTCTTGGAAAAACCAGGTACCTAGCCGAGAACAGTACAGTTTCCATCTCGGTTTTGTAATTTAGTTTCTCATTCAAAGTAGCCTGCTAGTAGCAGTGGGTGTTACCCCTTGAGCCAAAGTAGAACTAGCAGGGCTACTTCAGAATTAACAGCAATTTCTCTCACGTAGTCAGGATACTGCATTTACCAAAGGAAATACCAAAGAGGTGCTTCACACTATATTTTGATTTTAGAAAGTAAGTGGAAGCTGATTTGAGGTTTTTGATTGCATTTATTGAGTGCTTACTGTGTGCAGAGCACTGTACTAAGCACTTGGGAGAGCACAACAATAAACAGACACATTCCCTGCCCACAACAAACTTACAGTCTAGAGATGAGCACATTAAAGAGGAAACATATATCAAGCAACCATGGGGCCAGAGGAATTAAGAGAGAAAATCAAGAATTGCTAGGAATTTTTCTTTTCCCATGAACTTTTTGTGTAGTGAAAATAACCTACCCCCAATTTTTAAGGAATTAACTTCTAGATTCAATGCCAGGAAAGATGGTAAAGCACCTGGACCCAAGGACATTCCTGGAGAAATCTACAAACAGGGCGGGGAAGCAATTCTTAAATGTCAGCTTGGGCACTTCTCCAATATGTGATGTGTTGAAAACATACCACCATGGTCTGTTCAAAAAGAATGTGGAGAACTGACTGTGGAAACTACTGGGGCACTTACTCCTATCCTTCACATGCAGGGCTCGAGCCAGAATCTCCCTGGACAAGCCTAACATTGCATTATTCAAAGTCATTGTATTATTCAATTGTATTATTCATTTTGAGCATTGCTGGCAATATCTTAGCATGCCTTAGTGGAAAGAGCGTGGTCCTGGGAGTAAGGGATCGTGGTTCTAATCCCTGCTTCATCAATTGCCTGCTGTGTGTGACACTGGGAAACTCACTTCATCTTTCTGTGTCTCAGTTTCCTCATCTATAAATGGGGACTAAATACTTATTCTCCCTCTCCCTTCCATTGTGAACACCACTTGAGACAGGAACAGTGTCTGATCCGACCTAGTAACCACCTCAGAACTTAGTATGCTGCTTGTTACATAGCAAATAAATGCTTAACCAATACCACAATTATTATTACTAGCCAGACACCTTCTGGATCAGCTCTTATAGAATATTACCAACAGGGTAATTCCTGAATCACAGGGGGATTATAGACAGCAATACAGTAGAGTAGACAAGATCACTGCTGTGTGGTAATTACAGAACATCAATCAATCAGGAGAACTAAATTATATTCATTAACTTTAATGAATCATTTGATATAATTAGTCCTGGCAGCTTGTCAGCAAAGGTAACTTCACTAAAACCCTAAGGTTACTTCAGAATGTTATGGTTCGTCATTTTGGTGTCCTTGCTGCCCTAATTCCCCATTATAAATACGTTTGGGAAATGTGAAACAGGTTTAGTTTGGTTTATTCCATTTCATGCATGCACACTTGAGGAAGCTAGCATTGCACTGCACTTAGGGAAATTTTACTCATCAAGCTATTAAAATCATCAAGAGCCCTTGAAACAGGAATGCCGAAGCTGAGGATTATGCTCTTTAAACAGGCCGTTTCACCACAAGAGAGTGCCAGAGACTGTTCCTGACAAATGCAAACAAAAGAGTAAAATCTCTGCCAAATTAAATGGGATGAAATTTTGAGCTGTTAATGACTCACACAAGCTATAAATTCCAGAAACACAACTACATGTTTGTGAGTGAGTTGGTCAGATCAGAACTGTGAACTACTTAGAATATAGTGTGGTGCGTTCTACTTAGAAATGGAATGAGATGCAGTGTGCCTTGCCCAAAATCATATAGCAAGTGGATAATGAATTGCACACTTGGAGTGACTTGTTTTCAGTTCTGTGGACAATTCACTACGCCAAACTAAAACTCAGAAAAGGCACAAAACAGATTTAAAAAATCAGTGGGTATTAAAAATACTGAAATGCTCATTCTTTAAGCCAATAGTGTAAATATGTTGGAAGAGAAACAGAACTAAAGATCTGATTAAAGCCTTTGGTGTTCAATGTATTCACCATTATGCAGCAAATTGATCCTCTCCATTTATTATTTTTTTCTAATTTCAAATTACCAAATCCGATTTATTTGGATTCCAAAGAAAATGAATCTTCAAAAATTCTGAAGTAGGCAAAGGAACACTGAATAAAGCACCATGATGATGACAGTAAGTTAAATCTGCAGGACCTATGAGTTTTCAAGCAAAGGCCTTTGCTTAGTCTAATATCATGTTCCTTATGGGCAACACGTGACCCATAATCCCAAATCTGAGCCCTATCAGTTGGAAAACAGACAATATCCAGGAAATTTTACAGTAATATGCCAATTAGGATTCTTGAGAGAATCAGTGTCCACTCAAGTCAGAACTATTGACTCAACAGAGTTGAGAAGAGAAAAAATTCTGGCAACCGAAAGCAATCTTCAGGGGAAAAAAAAGAAACCATATTTGAGAAACTAAGTGCTTAATTTTCTTTAAAAAATCTATCACTATTTCACTACTTTGGCTTTAGATTTCAAAGTTTCAGCATCCAGTTTAACTCTGTGATAGTCTTCTGGAAAGCAAAATCAAAATATTATTACAAAAATTCAGTGCTTAATAGACAGTGCTAAAATCTGGAGCCTGCCACGGATGTTTTTAAAAGCAAAACTTTCACTACTTATCCCAGTCTTAGCTGATGGCCTGAGCACAAGTTAGCCACATGTAGAGGGAGAACCCGATTACCTACCCATCAGCCCCACTGTGTCCCTCACATCTTGTGGGGCCATGTCAAGTGTGTATCTCTCACTAAAGTACAACCTTATAAGAATGGAGGATTGTTGGGGTAGAGTAGATCTGGGAAAAGAGAAATATGGAGTTAAGTGTCAGGTTGTAGGGGGCAGTGCAAACAAAAGATAGCTGTTTCTGTGGAAGGCTGGTGGTTCTTAGCATTGTCAATCAGTAGTTTTGCTTTCACTCATATAATTGACCCACTTTTGCGAAAGAGGAGGGACTTTTAAGCAAAAAATTAAATCGAGTAAAAAGGAAAGAAGAAGAAGGAAAAGAAGAAAACAGCACTTTTATAGCCCTCTTCCAACTGCTGCATACAATAGGCACCCAGTGAATTTTAGTAGTCTCCCTCTCCCTTCTTTTCTTACCCTGGCACTAGTGTGCACATTTCATAAAATGAACATATACAGAACGAGCTTGCATTCTATACACCTTCCTACCATAGCATGCACGGTTACCACCAGTTATAAAAGCAATCTTCTGGTACCTCCACAAAAATCAGGAGGTGCCAGAGGTGGGAAAGATAATGAAGTGGAGGCAATTACAGATAACTACAATACTTAAAAGCATGTACTGCCTACAGCAGACTTTAGGTGTAAGAGGTTCTGGGTTCAAATACTTTATGGGAAGCAGCATGGCCTAGGGGAAGGACCACAGGTCTGGGAGTCAGAGGACCTGGGTTCTAATCTCGGCTCGGCCACATGTCTGCTATATGACCTTGGGCAAGTCAGTAACTTCTTTGTGCCTCAGTTCCTTCATCTGCAAAATGGAGAGTCAATGCCTGTTCTCCCTCTTAAATTAGACTTTGAACCCCATGTGGGACCTGATTATTTTGTATATACCCCAGTGTCTAGTACTTATTATTATTGTTCTAACTGCTTGGAAGAGTACAGTAGAGGTAAAAGGCACAATTCCCCCCCCGCCCCCCTGCAAGGACCTTACAATCTAAGAGGGGGGACACGTCACTCAACAACTTATAGATCAGGGAGGAAGTAGTACTCAAATAGCAGAGTATGTCAATCGATATATACAAAAATGCAGTAAGATCACTAGTGCAAAAGTGCTGAGCCCTGGACAAAAGAAAAAATATAATCAGGAAAAGCCATTTGGAGGAAGTAGGATTTCAGAGGGGCTTTGAAGATGATGGTCTGGTGAATTTGAAGACGGGGGAAGGTAAGTTCCAGGCAGCATAAAGGGCATATGCTAGGAGTTGGTAATAAGAGCATCAAGAATAAGGCAGAAGGAAATCAAAGTGAGACTCGGGAGGGGGTGTATTTGAAGAGAAGTAGTTAGATAAGAGGGATAGGCTGATGAACGTGATTTAAATGCAATTCTTCTTGATGAGTAGACAGAGGGGTAATCTCTCAAGGGTTAAGGCTGGAAAGACGAGGATGTCCATCTTCAAGCCTCCCTGTTCTCTTATGCTTTCTAGGCCCTGTCAAAGCCTTTCCTCTCCAATCTCCAGTAATTCCAGCTCCTCCTCCCTGCTCCCCAAATCCTGATCTCCACTCTGTTCTGTGAGTTCTGACACCTTCCCAGACTAACTAGCCTTTCTTGGTTTCCTGATCTTGATCTTCTAACCCTCTGACCACAGTTCCTCTTCATTCCCCAGTTCCTCCACAGCTCCATCCCCCACTCAACCTCAACTCCTCTCCACTCTTCAATGTACTCTAAAGCGGGTTACTCCGTGCTTCCTAAACCCTATTTTCATCCCGTCTTTTGAAGGCATGTGTGCATTCTGAATAGTACCTCATCACTTATGGGCAAATTCTAAAAGCAGTAATATGAAATGCAGAGGGTGATACACAAATCCGTAACAGAATATTCTACTACTATCAATCATATGGAGATCGTAGTTCTGCAGTGCAATATTGTGAGCAGTATTTTTGCCTTATTATCTAGACCCAAATGCAGAGTGTGGCAACCCATCTACTCCAATACCTAACTAAAAATCACATGAACTGAAAAATGCAAACATTAATAACATGGAGACCAAATCAGTATGTATGTTGAAAAAACCTTCCAAATGCCCAAGGAAAACACACTGCATGTTGAACTTGCCTAAATGACTGAATATCCTATGGTCCAAAACCAAATGAATAGTCTTTGGACAACTTAGAACCACATGGGCTTCTCACAGTTGGCAGGTTTGAAGTTGCATTGTCAACATATAAGAAAGCAAGAACATACAAAATGCTATTACTAGGTCAGGCCAAAAGTCCAGTCAACTGAGTACTCTCGATCTCCAACAGTGGCAACAGGGTGGTTGGAGGTACCACTGGATGCTTGCCCTACTTGGCATCCATCTTAACATTTAGAGCTAGAACCTCTATCAGTCCTTATTTTTGCCTCTGCTTCCCAAGAAACCTACTATGAAATGTTCGTCCCTAATTAATCCAAACCCCTCTTCAACCTGCTGGAAGTTTTTGGTCAACCCAACTTACTATAATGAAGCAGATCCAACACAATCAGGCAGGACCCTCAATTACGGAAATTACAGAAGGTATCTGAAACCAAGAACATTAAGGGAAAAATTGTTTTTCTAAAAATGAGTTGGGTTACCAGTGGTCTACTGGACACTGGGCACACAACATACCAGCTGCAAGGTAAATACTAGCAGCATGATAACCCATCAAGCCTGCATAAGTCCAGGATGGACAACTTGGTCAACTCAGAAATAGCTCATTCTTGGAAGCAGGACATCCAGGAACGGACTTGAGTATCACCAATGGCAGGAACTTCTGCTAAGGGGTTCATACGAACTATCATCTGCTAAGGGGTTCATATGAACAATCACCAAAACAAAGAGTCTCTCTGCATATATCACCAAAAGCAGAAGCCAGAACCATTTGCATCACCGGAAAGAGGATTTTTCTCTGATTGCTTCCCCTACACTACCATACCATCATCGAGAAGCAGCATGGCTCAGTGGAAAAAGCACGGGCTTTGGAGTCAGAGGTCATGGGTTCAAATCCCAGCTTCGCCAATTGTCAGCTGTGTGACTTTGGGCAAGTCACTTAACTTCTCTGTGCCTCAGTTACCTCATCTGTAAAATGGGAATTAAGACTGTGAGCCCCCTGTGGGACAACCTGATCACCTTGTTACCTCCCCAGCACTTAGAATAGTGCTTTGCACATAGTAAGCGCTTAACAAATGCCATCATTATTATTATTATTATTAAAACAAAGAATCTCTCAAAAACAGGTTTACCACATATCATCATCAAAAGAAAGGAGGAACTTAGTCATCAGGAAAGACTCTTTGATAATAATAATATCTTGGTTTTATAGAGCACTTTTATTCCCAAAGGGCTCTCACATTATCTCATTTTTACCTCAACAACCCTGTGAGGTAGAAAGGCAGGTATTATTATCCTCATTTTGTAGATGAGGAAACTGAGGTACAAAGAGGTTAAGCATGTTGCCCACGGTCCCAAAGTAGGCTGGTGGCAGAGCTTGCACTCAAACCTCCGTCCTCAAGCTTCCAGACCAGTGCCCTTACAACTACACCACTCTGATGACCTGAACTAAAGGGGCTCATCTGGGAAGGATTTGGGAGGATGGATTTCTTAGGATGTAAGATGCACAAGTCTTTGCTGCAAAGGGGTATGTGATCTTTTGGCATCTGATATTTGCCCCACAGCACTTAGGTGTGTATCGTTAAATTATATATTAAACATTATTTATATCAATGTCTGTCTCCCCCTCTAACCTGTAAGCTCACTGCGGGCAGGGACTCGTCTGCCAACGTGATTGTACTGTGGTCTCCCAAGCACTTAGCACATGGTGAGCTCATAATAAAAACCACTGATGATGAAGGGGTGCATGCACAAGATTATGCTGGCACGGTGTACCCTAGCATGTGGAACCACTGGATGTTTAAATAAAAAGGATCTATCATAAACCTTGATCCTGGTGTGTGTCCGTCAGTAATGACTAACCAGTAAGACGGACCTACTATCCTCCTCAACCTCTCAGCTGCTTTCAACTCTGAGGACCACCCCCTTCTTTTGGAAATATTATCCAACCTTGGCTTCATGGACACTGTCCTCTCCTGGTTCTCCTCCTATCTCTCTGGGTGCTCTGTTTCAATCTCTTTCGCAAGCTCCTCTGCTTCTGACGCTCTAACTCAAGGGGTAGACCGTGAAATTCACGAGACGGAGGTCACTGCATTGTACGTCATGAGACTGTAAACTCCCTGACTTTACAGTGAGCTCTCAATATATATCACCGAATGTGGTACAGTAAGTTGATCTTTTTTACATTACATATGGCCCATCATCAACTTAACTGCTACCCCTGATGCAGCATGGCCTCATGGAAAAAGCGTGCGCCTGGGAGTCAGAGGACCTGGACTCTTTGAGAAACAAATCAAAGCGAAACAAATATTTTAAAAAAATAAGTCTGAAAACATGAGATCTTGTTTTGATGAGATAGCACTACTCTAATCACAATCATCAAAAGTAACATGAGGCCCTTCCAAATAGTATGAAAGGATGAAAAGAAACCCCAGTATGGCATGGGACTGAAGATACACAAAACCATCAACTGCAATATGAATGGGAGCTACATAAGCAGGACTCTGAAAAAATTTCCAAAAGACAACAGCACTAAAAAGATCAAGACAAAAACCAATTTGAATCGAATTAAAACCCAGCTAAAAGGTACAGATTTTTTTTAAAGGCCATAATTCCATCAAACACTCATTCTGGTATGATCTTAGGGCACTCTACAACTGGTTTTGGAAGACCTGAAAACTTAAAAAAATGAAAAGATTAGGGTCACATGGTCAAGTGCTCACTATATGCCAAGCACTGTACTAATACCATTATTATTACCATTATTATCATCATCATCTTTCGGTGTGAGGAAAACTGTTCCTGCACTGCCACTCCAGCCAACTCCCCAGAGTTTGGAACTCTGGAGCTAAGGAGTCCCTGACTGCTGTTCTCCAAGCAGAGACTTCAGGGAATTGGTGGCCATGAAAGCAGAAGGAATTGTTCTTCTCACCTACTGCTACTCTGTTTTTCGCTGGGCTCCCAAGAGTTCTCACTTCACCTGGAAGCCAACAAGAAGCAGCTCAGAGGCAGCTACTGCTTAACACTACTGCCATATTGGCATACTGCCTATCCCACTTAAGGTTCTTTAAGTACTGCCAGGGACTTATACACCAGTTGAAAAAATACTTGGTGTAGCTAAATCCAATGGCACAGTTGTACATATCTAGGTAATGAGAGCTGAAGAAATTGGCATTCCTCTTAGCCATGATAATCCATTTACTAAAGATGAACAGCTAAATATGTAGCTTAAAATATGCAGGCATTCAGTCCCTTCGATGGCTCTTTGGACCAAATCACCCAAATCTTTCCTGACTGCTCCAGATGGAAGAGCGAAAGCTAGGGGTTTGGAAAGTGGCAGATTGAGCTGTCTGCCCCAGCTACACTCTGAGACTAGCTGAGATCTCTGAACTTGTTCACAGAAGCAATAGTCTGGACAGAGTCCAGGATGCCAGTTGGAACAAGGACCCAGTTGCTCCCAGTACTGTCCAGGGAGTAAGTCTGATGGTAGCAGTGACCAAGTAACATTCATCTGAGAGGTACAGTGAGCAAATCCTTTTAATTTATCCTGTATAGAGCACAATATTCCTTGTTAGTAAAGCTCCCCAGATGCATTGGATGCAACTGCTCCCTTCTAATCATTTATTAAACAGGACACTAATCCCACAAAGGTCTAGCGTTTACTCTTTCTCATTCTAATATACACTGAAAACAAAACTTTAAAATGAAGTTGAAAAGCAATCCTAAAAAGTTTTCAATATATATCTGAAATTATTTAGATCAATATGTATAGCATATGATGTTACTTGACTGTAAGCCTCCAGTCTTGAGAGAACAGACACCTCATGTGTGCACAACTTTAAAATGACTACTGCAATAAAGATTTCCAATCCTATAACAAAATACTAAACACTACTTCTATTTCCCACAGAAACAGGTCTAGCCGGTCACTTCAGATACAAAGGTCAAGCCAAAAAAACCCTAACCATAACTTTTACTATTGCTATTATGTTATTTGTTAAGCGCTGATTATGTATCAAGCACTATACTAAACACTGGGGTATATACAAGATAATCAAGTCCCACATGCAGTTCCCAGTCTAAGTGGGAGGGAAAACAGGTACTGAATCTCCATTTCACAGAAGATGGAAGGGAAGAGAGGTGAGGTGACTTGCCCAAAGTCACACAGCAGACAACTGGTGGAACCAGGATTAGAACCCAGGTCCTATGACTCCCAAGTCCAAGTCTTTCCACTAGGCCACACTGCTTCTCATCCCAGTGAAAGATGAAGAAAGAGATTATGACTGCTGGATACATACCAGCAACTTTTGTCTAAATGTTTAACAATTTCTGCTTTTTAATCAATGGAGTATTTTACCCAAAAAGTGAATTTTATTAAAATTCCAGAGTGAGCCAACCTTTGAAGAAAATTAATGTTGGAGGCTAAGGTTACATGATTCCTTTCTTGATAACATGAAGATTTAGGAGAGAGGGGGAAATAATTCTTATTTAGTCATGAAAAAAGGGGAAAAAAAGCAATGCTCCTTTGCTGGGTATAAGGTTGTAAAATAATTCATACAAAGAGAATGCAAAAGCAACCACTTTATGTTGGACATTTTAGAAATCCAAGGTTTTAACAGAAATAATTATAAAGCAAAGCATTAACATGTCACATTCTAATATGCAGGACCAAGAGTGAACAATATAATTCTATCTAGAAGCAATAGGTTGCTCACCTATTTTAACTGAGAGTCCTGAATCGCAAATGCAATTATGACTACACATGTACCTGTAATTTCCAGGGTAAATCAATCAGTCAATGGGGTATTTACAGAGTGCAGAGCATTGTAATAATAATAATGATGATGGTATTTGTTAAGCGCTTACTATGTGTCAAGCACTGTACTAAGCACGGTACTAAGTGAACGTGAGAAGACAACGCAACAGAGTTGGCAGACACGTTCCCTGACCACAAGGAAACGCTTACAAAGGCAATTTACTGTGAACATATCATATAGTAGAGGTACACTTAACCCTTACAACTGGAGCATTTTGGAGAAGCATTTGATTTCATTTTCTATAATTCTAGAATAGGAAACTGCGGCACTGCAACATAATTCGCAAAAATGAAATTCTCTTATCTTTCTCCAATGAGCTTTGCCACACCATACCCTTCCTTCCTTTAAGCCCCTTCTAAAAAGGCCATCTCTCCTAGGCTTTGCCTGACTAATCCTTAAGTTTCTTGCCCACAAGTTAAAGTCTAGGAGGGGCAGATGGGGATTAATATAAATAAATAAAATTACAGATATGTCCATAGGTGCTATGGGGCTGGGATGAGGGATGAATAAAGGAAGTGAGTTAAGGTAATGCAGAAGGGAGTGGGAGAAGAACCACTTAAGTCCATGATGACCCCAGCATAGTACCAATACTCTACCTTGGGGCCATCAATCAAACAAGTCTTATATAGCACTTACTGTGTGCAGAGCACTGTACTTACTGAAAGCTTGGGAGAGTTAAAATATAAGAGAGTTGGTAGGCATGTATGTCCCAGCAAAAACGGCTTACGGACTACAGGGGGAAACAGACATTAAAATAAACTATCGATATATGTTGCGGGGTTGAGGGTCGGGGTGAACAGGGAGTACACAGCCACAAGTGCAAGGGTGGTGCAAAAGGAGTGGGGGGGTAGGGGAAATGAGGGCTTAGTCGGGGAAGGCCTTTTGAAGGAGATGTGATTTTAATAAGACTTTGAAGTTGGGGAGAGTGATCGTCTGTCAGACACAAAGACCAGAGGCAGGATGTGGGAGAGGGGTCAGCAGCTAGACAGACGAGATTGAGGTACAGTGACTAGGATGGTGTTAGAGAAGCCACATCAAGTGCTCAGTACAGAGCTCTGCCCCCACGAAGCCCTCAGTAAATATGGTGGAATGATTGTTGCCGACTTGTACTTCCCAAGCGCTTCATACAGTGCTCTGCACACAGTAAGCAGCAAAGCTCGAGAAGCAGCATGGCTCAATAGAAAGAGCCCAGGCTTGGGAGTCAGAAGTCCTGCATTTTAATCCCGGCTCCGCTGCTTGTCAGCTGTGTGACCTTGGGCAAGTCACTTCACTGGGCCTCAGTTACCTCATCTGTCAAATGGGGATGAAGACTGTAAGCCCCACCTGGGACAACCTGATTACCTTGTACCTACCCCAGTGCTTAGAACAGTGTCTGGCACATAGTAAGTGCTTAACAAATACCAGCATTATTATTATTAAGGAAGTTCAGTAACCACTGTGGTCTTCACCACCCAAGATGGCCAGCTCGTTCTCAGGATTCCTGCTCAACTTGTCCAGCTCAAAGAATCCCTGGGCGTTTCTTCCGTCAAAAGCCTTTCCCACTGATAATACTGCCCAACGGGCATCCCCTACTTCTTGGAGATGTTACATCCACCCCCTACCCTTCCAACAGAGTGAGGCCTGGGCAGAACTCTGGGGGCAAGAAGCAATACTCATACCCAATTAAAACTCTGGACCTGGTCTTTAAGACCTACCATCTGCTGGTTCTCTAACTGTCCTTAACACCTGGTGGATGAACTCCAGCTTCCAACTGCAGTCAAATAAATCAGCTGACCAGTCCCATTTGGAAATTTCCTGCCTATACACCCATCTCCCAACCGGGATCGTCTTCTCTCCTGTTTCAGCCAAAAAACGCTCTCCTTAACCTTCTTTGAAATTCTACTAAAAACTGCACGTATCCTTCTCAGGTTACCTGCACCTGGTTCCTGTCACTCCAATCCTTCTAAAAAACTCTCAGCACTTGTCTAACTGATTATAAAATCTAAAATCCACAACTAACCAAAATGTACTCACTGTGCAACATATAAGGTATGGCAATTGTACACATCTTGGCATGCTGGACAAATTTTCTCATCTTGTGTTCAGGGTGAAAGAGTTACTTACAATAATAATAATTATGGTACTTGTTAAATGCTTACTATGTGTCAAGCACTTTTCTAAGCACTGGGGTAGATACAAGTTAATCAGATTGGACATAGTCCCTGTTCCACCTAGGGCTCAAACTCCTAAGTCCTATTTTACAGATGAGTTAACTGAGGCCCAGAGAAGTTAAGTGATTTGCCCAAGGTCACACAGTAGACATGTGGTAGGGCTGGAATTAAAACCCAGGTCCTTCTGACTCCCAAGCCCGTATTCTACCAACTAAGCCACAATGCTTCTCTATTATGTTATAATATGTGTACTTTGATACAAAGTAGCATAAACTGATATTCAGAAATGCATTATGTTCACAAAACATACTCTTAAGATTATCATATGTTCTGACCACACTGTGGCCCAGATGGTCAAAAATGGGTAAAAATCCCAAATCCACAGGTTGCTTAAACCTAAGTAATGTGGGTGCTTTTATCTAATAAATACTTCTAAAAATAGAAGTATATTTGTGTTTCGGTCATGTGTTTTTAAATTTTTTTTACCTTTCTTTTACTTCCTCAATTGGACTATAAACTCTTAGACTCCTAGTTCAACCCTCCAAATTTAGTACATGCCCAATAAGTACTGTTGATGAATCTACAATCACAAACAGTTTAAGGTACTGATTATAGCAACTTTCAAAAAAATTCAGGATAAAGTACTGACTGACCACCAAAACAGGTCAAAAATTGACCCACCCAAGTGGGAACTAGGCAAAAGAGCAATGACTCCCCACTTCTGGTGATGGCAAAGTTCTGTTCACAGTGGAAGTAAATATGAAACTCATGTCTCGTGAAATCTCGCAATGCCCAATTCAAAAACATGTTCGCAACCCACTGGAAAAAGAGAATCTGGTACATCCTTAATCAATCATCTCTACCAAGCCCTTACTCTGTGCAGAGCACTATACTAAGCACTTGGAAGAGTACAACATAGCACTATAACAGACACATTCCCTGCTGACAATGAGCTTTCAGTATAGAGGGACCTTACAGTCTTCATATTCTACACACTAATGAAGCTCAAGCAGGATTTGAGGCACACTGTGTATGTTGCATCATTCAATCGATCAATCAATGGTATTTATTGAGTACTATGTGAGAAGCACGGTACTAAGCACTTGGAGAACACAATACAGCAGAATTGGCAGACACATTCCCTGCCCACAACAAACTTACAAATCTCGAGAGGGAGACAGACATTAATATAAATGGTTTATAATATCTAATATAACAAAGATACCTATATACATTCTGTGGTGTTGAGAGTGGGGAGAGTATCATATGCCCAAAGGTTACAGATCCAAGTGTACAAACAACAGAGGAGGGAGAGGGAGCCAGGGAAAAGAGGGCTTAATCAGGGAAGGCCCCTTGGAGGAGATGTGACCTTAATAAAGCTTAGAAGAGGGGGAGAGTGGTGGTCTGGAGGATGCAGAGGGTGAGGGAGTTCCAGTCTAGGGAGAGGATATGGAAAAGGGGTTGGCTGCAAGGTAAACAAGATAAGGGCAAAATAAGGTAAGCTGGTGCTACAGAAGTGAAGTGTGCGGGTTGGGCTGTAGTAGGTAATAATAATAATGGTATTTATTAAGCACTTACTATGTGCAAAGCACTGTTCTAAGCGCTGGGTGATCAGTAAGTGGGGTGGGAGAGAGGGAACTGAGTGCTTTAAAGCCAATGGTAAGGAATTTCTGTCTGATGCGAGGGTGGATGGGCAACCACTGGAGGTTCTTGAAGTGTTGGGAGACATGGACTGACCTTTTTTTTTTTTTTTTAAGAAAAATGATCCGTGCATCTAAGTGAAGTATGGGCTGGAGTGGGGAAGAGATAGGAGGCACTGAGGTCGGCTGGGAACAACGTTGTGAAGACAGATTTGGTGACAGGTTAAAAACGTGGGTGGAATGAGAGAGATGATTTGAGTACAACATCGTTATGGGTTTGTGAGATAGGGAGGATAGTAGTACTATCTACAGGGATGGGTCAGGGTCTCGGTGGGAAGATGATGAGTTCAGTTTTGGACAAATTTAGTTTGAGGTGTTGGAGGGACATCCAGGTAGAGATGTCCTGAAGGCAGGAGGAAATGTGAGATTGCAGAGGAGAGGGGTCAGGGCTGGAGATGTAGATTTGGGAATCATCTGCATAGAGATGTCAATTGAAGTCATGGGTGTGAATGAGTTCTCCAAGGTAGTGAGTGTACATGGAGAATAGAAGGGGACCCAGTACTGAGCCTCAAAGGACCCCATGAAAGAGGGTAGGATGCAGGAGGAGAAGCCTGCAAAAGAGACTGAGAAAGAACTGTCAGAGAGGAAGAACCAAGAGAGGAAAATGTCAGTGAAGCCAAGATTGGATAAAGTTTCAAGGAGAAGGGGGTGGTCTACAATGTCGAAGGTAGCTGGTTGAGAAGGATTAGGATAGAACAGAGGCCACCTAATTTGGAGAGAAAAGGGTCACTGGTTATCTTAGAGGGGGCTGTTTCTGTGGAGTGAAGGGAGCAGATGCCAGATTAGAGGGGATCCAGGAGAGAATTGGAGGAGAGGAAGCGAAGATAGCAATGGTAAGCAATTCTCTCAAGAAGTCTGGAGAGGGATGGTAGGAGGGAGTGGGGAGATGACCAGAGGGAGCCGTGGGGTCAAGGGACGGTTGGTTTTTTTTTAGGAAAGGGGATACATAAACATGTTCGAAAGCAGTGGGGAAGAAGCCATTAGAAAGTGAATGGCTGAAACGGGCAGTCAAGGAGGGAAGGTGGGGCGAGTATTTTAAAACGATATGAAGGGATGGGGTCAGAAGCACGGGTGGATGGGGTACATTTAGAGAGGAGGCGAGAGATCTCTTCTTGACTTACTGCAGTGAATATAGGGAGTCGAAAAGGGCAGAGAAGTGGGGGGGCGATAGGAGGGGAGCAGGGGAGATTTTAGGGTGATATCACCTGATGATTTCAGTTTTGTTGATGAAGTATAAGGCCAGGTCATTAGGGGAGCGAGATGGTGGGGGTGGGGTGGGGGTGGGGGGGGACGGACAGGAGATAAGGAAGGAGTTAAATATCTGGAACATTCTGGTCTTCACAAGCCTGGGGTTTTGTGATCACAGGACTGATGGTCAATAGATAGTTACCCACAGCCGGGCAGGGACCCAAAACTGGAAATATCAAGACAGTAAACATTCCTCTACCCCAATGCAAAGTCACTGTCAAAAAGGTAAAATTTTAGAAACTATTGGTATTGGGAAAAATGTCAGTGTGAACCTATCAGAAAAGTTTTATCTAGATATCATGACCCTTCAACTTGCTCAACTCAGAGGGCTCTGGAATTCCTGGTGTAACTCATTCAATTGGCTCTCCTGACATTTCCAACCAAAGCCAATCCTTGTCTGTTTCATCTACTCTTCCCCATTCCACCCAATCCCGAACTGTGGGCTCCTTTCTGGGCCCCACTCTCCTTTCAGTTTACACACACTTCCTTGGAGAGTTCCTCCTCTCTCGTACCTTGAACCACCACCTCTATGTAGATGAACCCCCTCCCCCCCCCCACCCCGCACCCCCTGTAACCCTATTTCTCTCCTCTACAATGTTGCACTTTCTCCTGTGACCAGGGACCTGAAACCCAATATGTCCAAAACTGAACTTCTCATCTTCCCTCCTAAATTCTCCCCACCATCAAGCTTTCCTATCAGTCAATAATACCCCCAACCTTCCCATCTCTCAAGCTGTAACCTTCACATTATCCTTGATTTGTCTCTTCCAACCCTCATATTCAGGTCTTTACCAAATCTTGTCAGTCCTTCCTCCACATTTCCCAGATCCACCCCAGATCTCTCAATCCAAAAGGCCACCACACTGATCTAGGCACTTGCCATATCCTGGCCTGACTCCTGCATCAGCCTCCTCACTGATCTCCTTGCCCCCAGGCTCTCCTCACTCTAGTCCATTCTTCATACTGGATTATATCTCTCAATCAGCTTTCTTCCTCCTAATTAAACACTCTTTTCTCCCACTACATCCCAGTTGCACTCTTCATTTCTCGCAAGGTAACTTACTCAATGTGCCTCACTACAATTTCTCCAGCCACTGACCTCTTGCTCATACCCTACCTTTCCTCCTGCCTGGAACTCCCTCCCACTTTGTAACCAGCAAACCACAGCTCCTCCAATCTTCAAAGCCTTTGAAATCACATCTCTTTCAGGATGACTTTCCCCATTAATTTCCAATCTCCCAATTTTATATCCTTCACCAACTGCTACATCAGCACTTGCTCAGCACCTAAGCACTTAAGGGCTCACAATGCCCTGTAACACTTATATACATACCTCAGAAGTGCTATTATTTCTTCCTAACTGCAATTTATTTGTGTGCCTGTCCCCTCTTCGCTGCTGGATTATAAATTCCTTGAAGGCAAGGATCAAAATACTAATTCTAAATATATTCTTCCAAGAGCTTAGTTCAATGTTCTTAATTGATTGGTAGTTCCCTAGAAGCCCTATCAGCTTTTAAACTGTGTGACCTTGGGCAAGTCACTTAACTTCTTTGTGCTTTAGTTCCCCCATATGCAAAATGGGGATTCAGTATCTTTTGTCCCTCCTACTTGGACTGTGAGCCCCATGAGGGGCCTGATTATCTTGTATCTACTCCAGGGCTTAGTACAGTGTTTTGCTCATAGTAAGCACTTAAATATCACAATTATTATTCGTCTCCTGGTAGTTGGAAATAATAACAATGGCACTTTTTAAGCGCTTACTATGTGCCAAACACTAAAAGGAAGAACTACCTCTCTCTAGGCATTTCATGCAAAGATTCAAGAATCCAAAACTCTCCAGTGGTACACCCAATAACACTAGAATATTAATGTAATGCTGGCAACTGTCCAGTGTTCCAACTGATCTCTAAATGAAATGCAATAGTGGTCACTTCAGTTTACAGAACCAGTCAATTGTGGCTCTAGTTCACTGACTCCCCAAAAAGATTGTCCTCTGTACCAACCTTAAATTCCTCTCCAAAGAACCATCATTCCATATACTTCAAGTTAATCACCTTATTTATATTCCTCCTCAACCCCTGTGGAAAAGATGAGATGGCACACCATTTCCTACAACCTCTGACAAGCTAACCAACTGTTCACACCCTTCAACTCCAGCTCAAAAGGAGGCATCATGGTTCTCAAAGAGGACAACTTCATACTGGATCTCAGAGTGTCCCCTCTTCTCAGTGCCAAGACTGCATCAGAATAACCTTCCAGGCAAAGACTGCAATTTACTACCCAGACTGTGAGGCCTTGTCATTCGCCTAGAGGCTTCCTTTGGGCACCCACGGACATCTCCAAGGAAACCCTGTGGAAATCTCTTTGCACGGGGAAAAAAGTGTTTCAGAGTAATTGAATTCCACTCATTGTTTTTCAAGTGATCTTGCCCTCTCCACGTCTGTTACCAATCAGTTGTGGAATTTCTCCTGTTTGATCTGGCGACTACTCACTTTCAGAGGAAACACAGGTTATTAACTTGTAATAACGTCTTCAAAAGTGTGCAGGACACTAGATCAAGACATCCTCCCACCGTTCCTTCTGTTCAGGAAGGAAAAGAACGGCATTACTGTAGTACTATTAACCTCTGCTTTCTCTGTTTTCTCAGAACATCCTCACATGGTGAAAGGGGGGCTTTTAACTAGGATCCCAGATATGACCCCCACTATGGGTTGGGAGGGTGGGAAGGGTCACCTACCTGGGCTGTCTTAATGCCTCCAGCCAGCAGAGAATCTGGACGTGATCCAGAAACCAGGTCTGAGATGGAGCGCATCCCATAATCTGATCTGGTATGCTACACCATTTCAAAGGATGATTATTACAGTGGAGTAGCCTGTGTTTTGCAAGACATTATCTAATAAGCACTGTAATTAAAATGTTCTCACCATAACACACTGTGGCAGGGGTGACACTGGAAACCAAGAATACAGATGCAGTACATTATGCTCTAACTGAGCAATACACTGTTCCCTGGTTCCTCCAATTCAGGAACTGAAAACCTGAGACCTGAAGGATGATCCTACAAAATGAAAAATGGCAAATGTCCATGGGCTATGGCAGTGGCAAGCATATCCCTTTTCCAACTCCTCTAGGGCTAAGTCATATGTTTACCTTGGGTTTACTGCTGGTCAGGCAGAAAATAAGAGCTGAGGGTTCAAGCATGGTAGCCCTTCAACACCCCAAGGATGGACTTCCTTGGGAATAATTACAGGACTTTCATAGTTCGTTATCCAGTTGAGTCTGGGGTCAAAAAGAATACTGAGCATGCACTGTCCCAGCTGACAGTTTCCATTAAACACAGGTTCTAGGTCAGGCTTTTCACAGAGAACTGGTCATTCATTAACCATCAACAATGGCATTTAGTGAGCATCTGCTGAGTGTACTACACTCTAGTGTTTCCTAAGCTACAACAGAAGAGATACAATTGCTGCCCTCAAGGAGCTGGACTACAAAAGCTACAGTGTAGCTGGAATCCCAGCTACTAACTCAGGACTTTCCCAAGCACTTAGTACAGTGCTCTAAATGAGTACGCGCTCAATTAGTCGATCAATGGTATTTATTGAACACTTACTGTGGGCACAGCCCTGTACTAAATGTTTGGGAGAATAAAACAGAGTTGGAAGACATGTTAATAATAATAATTATGGTATTCGTTAAACGCTTACTATGTGCCAGGCACTGTACTAAGCACTGGGGTGGATACAGGCAAATCGTGTTGGCAAAGTCCCTGTCCCATGTGGGGCTCACAGTCTCAATCCCCATTTTACAGATGAGGGAACTGAGACACAGAGAAGTAAAGTGACTTGCCCAAGGTCACACAGCACACAAGCGGAGGAGCCAGGATTAGATCCCATGACCTTCTGACTCCCAGGACCATGCTCTATCCACTACACCATGCTGCTTCTCTACCCCATATCCCCTGTTCCTTGACTACGAGAAGCCCATAGGCTACGTGAGGGGCCAGTGGGCTAACAGGGAGCCCACAGGCTGGCTGACTGATCCAAGGAACTTCCATTCTAATGGGGAGACAAATGAACACAAATTATCACATATACAACTAAGAATAAAACTATGGAAACAAATACTAAAGACAAAAACTAACAAATAGACAATAAATAGATGCGCACAAGGAGGCTAGAGTAGTTGAAAGGGTGGGCTGATTACCTTATTCAGGGTTTCCAACACCTTTGGTTAATTCGAAAATCTTTTGATTTTTGATAGGGTAAACGTAGTAGAGTATGTGCACTCTGAGTCTGCGTTTCAGAGTTTCTTTGATCCCTGTCTACTCCTATTTCTGTCAATCATGTTATACAGTCGTGTTCAACCACTCCACCCATCAACAGCTGATGTTCTATTTTCAGAAGTTTAGCACAGAGATTTGCTCTCGGTAATTAAGATGATAGAAATTGCTTTTGTAAACTCCTGAAAAATTATCCTCTACACGAGCCACTCTATTAATTTACTATATTCACAGAAGGGCTATTATTTAGTCATCAGAAAGTTCTATGCATGTTAGGGGTTTTTGAAGGAGCATATGTATCCTGCCATACCTGCAAAGGAACAGCAAAAATGCCACGGAAAAAGGGGGATCCCCCAGGAAATGTGGTGGAAGAGCAGTAAAGGGGGGTTGAAAGAACTGTAGAGAAGCTAGCACAGGCAGGCTTTCCCTGGGCAGTACTCTCCCTGACTACCCAGCTTCTCTTTTCCCAGTTCCTCTAGATCTATTCTCTCCAACCTCTCTCCTGCAGCCTCCTCTAAGGCTGCTGCTATCTCTTCTGCCACTCCTACAGACCCGTCCCCTCATTTGGGATGCTTAGAGAGTAACATTAATACCAAAAAACTTCTTCAAAATGAACGTGAGCAAAACTGATCATCCTTCTCAGAATCCAGAGTCTAACGAAGTCCTAAATGTTAGTTTCTCTCCCTCAACTGAAGTTAGATATTGCACTGTTGTAGAGAAACTGTTTCTCAGACATAATAAAAGTCTAACTCTTGAAATTACGATAAAAATGAAAAATAGTTGGAGGAGTTAGAAAATAAAGGCCAATAACAATTCTTTAATTTCACTACCCTAGTATTACCAATTCTCCCATGAAAGGATGAATATTATACCAGCTATTAGAGTAAAAGCACCTGCAAACACAAAGAAACATATCACCAGTTTCTCTGGTCCTCATATTTTTAAAATAAAATTCAACTGAGGGGATAGCTTTTCTAGGGATCTCAAAGCACTGCAAAAGAAAAAAAAATACATTGAGATAAACCTTACTAAACCAGTCTGAGTTCATAAGCAAAAGGACATCTTACACAAGATTAACAGAATGTTAGTTAACTGTTCCCAGGCTACAAAGCATCCTTTGGAAGTATTAGCATATTTATGACAGTTCATCACAGTACAGATCTTTGTATATAAAAATTCTCTTCCAAGACACGAATCTGAAAGAACACAGTATTTCAAAAGAAGGCCAAGAATTTCTATATTGACACAGAGAAAACTGAACTCTGTTATTAAGAACATTTTATTGCAGGCAGTGCTCAACTTGAGACGCTGTGAGTTTCGAGTTAACATCTCTCTAAATTTACACCGTTTCAGCATCAAGCCTGCTTTGTGACACTTAGCTTTCGGGTGCGAGCCTGCAATGGCACCCTGGAGAAATGGGGAAGCAATTTTAAAGGGAGGCACTGTGAGGGAGGGGGAGAGGAGATTTAAAAGGGGCAGGGAGTCCTTCTGATCACAAAGTAGATTCACCAATGAAGACTGAAATTCCCAATTTATTTTCCATGAAGTAAAAGCTAGCTACCCTTTCAAGGAATCTCCCTGACTCAATATAAATACATCAAAGAAGCCGTTGCTTCCATAATTGAGTGAGAATATAAGTCTGGATAATTTTGGTTAAAAAAAACCAGAGTATCCAGCCTTGATTCAGTAGCCAATCACTCATTTATAGCATTGTTCCTACAAGAAAATTGGTTCCCACTGCCTCCATTTCCTCTCCTTGACCCCCTCCATTCTAGCTTTTGTCCCCTTCACTACAGAGAAGCTGCCTTCTCTAAGGTCACAAATGACCACCTTCTTGCAAAATCCAAAAGTCTGTGCTCCATCCTAATCCTTCTCAACCTCTCAGCAGCCTTTGACACTGTGGACAAGCCCTTTCTCCTTGGAAACATGATCGAACCTACGCTTCACGGACAATGTCCTCTCCTGGTTCACCGCCTATCTCTCTAATCACTTCTCAGGCTCTTTTGCAGGCTCAACCTCTGCCTTTCACCCTCTAATTTGGGAGTTCCTCAAGATTCAGTTCTGTGCCCCCTTCTATTCTCCATCGGCACACGATCCCTTGGAGAACTTACTCACTAGCATGGCTTCAACTACCATCCCTTTGCAGATGACTCCCAATTTTACCTCTCCAGTTCAGAGCTCTCTCCTTCTGTGAAGTCTCGCATATCCTCCTGCCTTCAGGATATCTCTCCCTGGAAGTCCCACCAACACCTCAAACTTTAGTGCCCGTGTCATGGTGGTTAGAGCACGTGTCTGGGAGTCAGAAAGTCATGGGTTCTAATCCTACTCCTACAGTTGCCTGCTGTGAGGCCTTGGACAAGTCATTTTACTTCTCTGCACCTGTTACCTCATCCGTAAAATGGGGATGAAGACTGTGAGCCCTATGTGAGACAGGGACTGTGTCCAACCCGATTTCCTTGTAACCACCCCAGCTCTTCATACAGTGCCTGGCACACAGTAAGTGCTTAACAAACACCACACGTATTATTACTATCCACATATTCAAAACAGAACTCCTAATCTTCCCATCCTTACCCTGTACTCCCCATGGCTTTCCCACAATTGGAGATAATAGGCACTATCCTCCCTGTCTCACAAGCCCTTACCCTCAACATTATCCTTGACTCATCTCTCTCATTTAATCCGCATGTTCAATCTGTTGGTTCTATTTTCACAACATCACTAAAATCCACACTTTCCTCTTCATCCAAACTAATATGCTGATCGAAGTACTAATCATATCCTGCTTTGATCATTTCAACAGCCTCCTTGCTGAACTCCTTGGCTCCTGCACCTCCCCACTCCAATCCATACCTCACTCTGCTGCCTGGATCATTTCTCTTAAAAAACAATGTTCAGTCCATGTCTCCCCACTCAAGAATCTCCAGTGGTTGCCCATCTACCTATGCATCAAATGGAAATGCTTCATAAATGGCTTTAAAACACTCAATCGGCTTATCCCCTCCTACCTTACCTCACTGATTTCCTACTACAATCTACTCTGAACACTTCACTCCTCTAATACCAATTTACTCACTGTACCTCAACCTATCTGGCTACTGACCCCTTGCCCAAGTCCTCCCTCTGGCATGGAACTCCCTCCCTCTCTGCATACAACAGACTATCATCCTCCCCACCTTTCAGCCTTACTGGAATCACATCTCCAAGAAGACTTATGCAGTTTAAGCTCCTTTTCCCCTAGTCCTTCTATTTTTAAAATGTTATTTGTTAAGCACTTACTATGTGCCAGGCACTGTACTAAGCACTGGGGTAGATGAAAGATAGCCAGGTTGGACACTGTCTACATCCCACATGGGGCTCACGGTTTTAATCCCTATTTTACAGATGAGGTACCTGAGGCACAAAGAAGTTAGGTGACTTGCTCAATATCACACAGCAGACAAGTAGCAGAGCTGGGATTAGAACCCAGGTCCTCTGACTTCCAGTCCCCTGTTCATTCCACTGGGCCATGCTGCTTCTCCCTCTTCCTTCTATGTTACTTCTATACTCTTGAAGCACTTGATATTCATCCCACCCTAAACTCCAAAGCTCTTACGTATGTATCTGTAATTTAGTCATTTTAGTATCTGTCTCCCCCTCTAGACTGCAAGCTCCTAGTGAGCATGGAATATGGCTTCCAACTCTGTTGCATTATATCCTCCCAAGTGCTTAGTACACTGCTCTGTACACATCAAGTGTTGAATAAACAGAAAAGAAACCTTTCCTGACTAAGCATTCTTTTCCTTTTCAACTCCCTTCTGTGTCGCCCTGACTTGCTCCTTTTATTCATCCCCGCTCCCAGCACTTATATACATATCAGTAATTTATATTAATGTCTGTCTCCCCCTCTAGACTGGAAACTCATTGTGGGCAGGGAATGTGCCTGTTATACTGCTAGACTGTACTCTCCCAAGGGCTTAGTACAATGCTCTGTACACAGTAAGCACTCAATATGATTGACTGGCTCCTCTCTCTCATTCAACCCAGATATTCAATCTGTTACTACATTCATTCATTCATTCAATCGTATTTATTGAGCACTTACTGTGTGCAGAGCACTAAGCCCTTGGGAAGTACAAGTCGGCAACACATACAGAAAGTCCCTACCCAACAGCGGGCTCACAGTCTAGAATGGGGAGACAGACAACAAAACAAAACATATTAACAAACTAAATAGAATATGTACAAATAAAATAAATAGAGTAATAAATACATACATATATACAGGTGCTGTGGGGAGGGGAAGGAGGTAGGGCAGGGGGGTTGGGGAGGGGGAGAGGAAGGAGGGGGCTCAGTCTGGGAAGGCCTCCTGGAGGAGGTGAGCTCTCAGTAGGGCTATGAAGGGACTACATCTTGTCTCAGTTCATCCATTGTTAAGTCCGTCCTTTCCTCTCCACCCAAACTATCACGTTAATCCGAGCACTTATCCTATTCCCCCATGATTATGGTATCAGCCGCCTTGCTGACTTCCTTACCTCCTGTCTTGCCCCATTCCAGTCTATACTAAACCCTGCTGCCTGGATCATTTTTCAACAAATATTTTCATTCCTTCTCAATAACTTCCAGTGGTTGTCCAGCCACTTCTGCAAATACCAACTCCTTATAATTGGCTTTAAAACAACCAGCTCGCCCCCTCCTACCTTACCTTGCTGCTCTTCTTCAACCCAGCCTGCACACTTTGCTCCTCTAATGCCAACTTACTCACTGTACCTCGATCTCATCTATCTCACCACCGACCTCTCACCCACATCCTGCCTCTGGCCTGAAACACCCTCCCTCTTTACCCGTGAGACAAGGACAAAAGGAAAGACTATCATTCTCCCCATCTTCAAAGCCTTATTGAAGGCACATCGCCTCTGAGTGGCCTTCCCTAACTAAGCCCTCATTTCCTCTTCTCCCACTTTCTGCACCACCCTTGCATTTGGATTTGCATCCTTAATTTATCCCTCCCTGAGTACTTATGTACATATCCATTATTTATTTATATTCCTGTCTGTCATCCCCTCTTGACTGTAAGCTTGTTGTGGGCAGGGAAGTCTACCAACTCTGTTAAATTGTACTCTCCCAAGCACTTAGTACAGTGTTCTCTGCACACAGATAGTGCTAAATAAATGCCACTGATTGATTGATTACTGAGGATGACACGGTTTTCTAGAACCAATTGTGTTGTAAATCAGAATGACCTGAAGGGTACAGCAATATTGTTTAAAACAGCCTCTTTCATAAAGGACTTAGATTTCTTCAAAAACCACACTATTAAGTTTCCTTTTCAACAGCATTCATATGAACTCATTACTGCTATCTAAAAACCAACAAAGGCAGGTATGAAAACTGATCATCTGAGTTTTAGCTATTATTGTATAATATTAAGGATTTCTTCTTCAAGTTTTTCTATTAACATGTTTAACATTTAATCCCCACTTATGTGTGGACAGGGATCACCTGTACCAGGTCCACTCTATTGGACTCTCCCAAGCACTTAATATAGCACTCAATACCACTGATTGACTGACTTTCATTTCTCTCAATTTTTCCCTATTAATTTTTAGCAGTTACAGTAGCTGACTAGTGTTTCTGCTTTCCTTGGGCCCATAAGAGACAGACTCTCTCTCTCCCAATGTTCTTATTGAGTGGCCAAGACATGCGAGCAGTCCAGGAGAGAGGCTACAAAATTCCCAATGTAGACCCCCGCCTTGTTAGGCTAATGAGGTAAATCTACTACTAAGTGATTCCTTGAAAATACCCTAAGAGAGTTTTCAGGTGTCCTTGACATTTTGCTGTACTTGTTGAATGCATAATAGAACACATTTCCACCATTTCCTAAAACTCAACTTGATTCACTCACTGAAAAAGGTGCAAGTTGCCAATTTAGAGGTTCAACTTGACTGTTTATTTGGTCTTGCTATATGATAACAGTTTCTGAGGTTTTTACATACATTATTCCCCTTGCAAGTTTCAGTGTGTACACAGAATTCCTTAGAATAGATCATCTTGATGTAGCCACCTCCTAAATCCAAACAACAAATGTTCTCATTGAAAATTTCATTTTTCATGTCATTTATTCTGTACTTGTCTAGATACCTGGAACTCAAAACTGTATCAGGAAAGTTGCCACCACAAATATGTTGGCCAACTGTAATCGTGGCTTTAGCAAAATATTATTTGAGAATCTTTGTTCTAAAGGGCCATTATGAGCTTCCTGACAAAATACTGGCAAACCTTCCCCCCAGACACCAAGCCAGTGGCATATTCTGACTCTTAGGACAAGGCTTTTTCTTTACCCTTTATCTCTGAGGCTAAGATTCCGAGAGAGACTGGGATAGCCTACTGCAATCACCCCATCACAAAAGGCCTGCCCCAATGCTCAGGGGCTTAATCTAAGCTAGGTGCTATAGAACAACATAACCCTAACCCTACCTCACCTCCCTTCTTTCCTTCTACAGCCCAGCCCGCACCCTCCGCTCCTCTGCCGCTCACCTCCTCACTGTGCCTCCTTCTCACCTGTCCTGCCGTCGACCCCCAGCCCACATCATCCCCCTGTCCTTGAATGCCCTCCCTCCGCACATCCGCCAAGCTAGCTCTCTTCCTCCCTTCAAAACCCTACTGAGAGCTCACCTCCTCCAGAAGGCCTTCCCAGACTGAGCCCTCTCCTTCCTCTCCCCCTCCCCCCACCCTACTTCCTTCCCCTCCCCACAGCACCCGTATATATGTTTGTTCAGATTTATTACTCTATTTTACTTGTACATATTTACTATTCTATTTATTTTATTTTGTTAATATGTTTTTTTTTTGTTGTCTGTGTCCCCCTTCTAGACTGTGAGCCCACTGTTGGGTAGGGACCGTCTCTATATGTTGCCAACTTGTACTTCCCAAGGGCTTAGTACAGTGCTCTGCACACAGTAAGTGCTCAATAAATACGATTCAATGAATTGAATGAATGAATGAATGAATTTGGATATCAGCAATTAAAAATGCTTGCCGTCATTGAGGTAATAGTCGCAGGAGATATAAGCATAGCTGCACAGCTCAACTAGGGCAAGCATGGTTACCTCCAAATCACCCCAATAGGCCGCTGGGCTCTGGCAGAGTACAATTACCTCCGACCCAGTTTTGCACTAAGTCATGCAAGTTTAAAACTTGTGTTTGCTCAAATTCAAACAACATGGTGCTGACCAAAAAGGGTCACGGACCTACCTCTCGGAAATCCTGTCACCTGTCTGGAATTCAATAATAATAATATTTGCTGAGCGCTTATGTGACAAGCACTGTTCTAAGTGCTGGGATAGATACAAGGTTATCAGGTTGTCCCATGTGGGGCTCACAGTCTTAATCCCCATTTTACAGATGAGGTAAAAGGCACAGAGAAGTCAAGTGACTTGCCTGAAGTCACACAGCTGACACATGGCAGATCCAGCATTAGAACCCATGACCTCTGAATCCCAAGCCACGCTGCTTCTCTAAGGGGGAGAATGAACAATCTCAGGAAGCTGATTAGCACAACCTTACAGGGGGGCAGGGGGTGGGGAGAAGGAGAAGGAAGGGAAGGGACAGATGGGGGTTCATTCAGTTGTGAGAAACATAACTACTTATGTATAAAGGTTTTTGACGCCTTGTCTCCTTCCTCTCCTGTTCCTAGGAGTCATCCTGTGGGGAAGCCTGGGCACATGCCGACGGAGGCTGCAGTTTGGACAGCCGTGCCACAGTTACCCCAAATCTGAAGTGCCGCCACCACCACAGTCGGAGGTCACTTGCCAGCTCGATGCCCAAGATGAAAATACTGAACTGGTAAAGCATAGATGCAAAAACTCCTTTGGAGTTAATAATAACCTGGCTCATAATCACTACTACAAAAAAATGTACACTATTTGGAGCAAAAAAACTCCTAGGTAAAACTTTAAAGTCTTGTTTTACTGGTCAAATTTTAACTCAACGTATTCTTCTCCTAATTCTGCAAACACGGTCACCATAAATTTGAAAACTCTTTTAATTTCAAATATTATAAAGTGGGCCTTCCCTCCCCTAACTTCTAAGAGTATATCAATCACCTTAATTAACATCTTGATGGAAAAACTGCAGGTAAAAATAAACTGAAATTTAAAGCAACAGATAACTGAGGTAGTTGTTTGGCACTCACTCTGTGCCAGGCACTGTATTAAGCGCTGGGGCAGATACAAAATAATAGAGTTGGGTACAGTCCCTGTCCCACATAGGATTCTCAGTCTTACTCTCCATTTTGCAGATAAGATAACTGAGGCACAGAGAAGTTAAGTGACTAGGCTGAGGTCACAGCTGACAAGTGGCAGAGCCGGTATTAGAACCCAGGTTCTCTGACACCCAGGCCCGTTCTCTTTCCACTAGGCCACTCTGCTTATTTAAAGCAATAGATTCTACTCTTCAAAAGCAGGGGCCATGTTCAATACATCCTAAATCCCTTGTATCCCATAAGGGCTACAACTCAGACAACAAATGATCATTTAAGGGAAGTCGGGGATTTAGCTGGAGATCCCTGGTAAGTGTTCATTGTTCAATCAATTAATCTAATCAGTGGTATTTACTGAGCACTTACTGTGGGCAGAAAACTGCACAAAGCGTTTGGGAGAGTACAATGAAGCTGAGTTGGTAAACACATGCCCTTGCCCACAATGAGTTTACAGTCTAGAGGGGGGTCAGACATTACAATAAATAATTTACAGATAGGAACATAAGTTCCGTGAGGGTGAACACCAAATGACACTGAAAACAACCGGGGACTACTGACCAAATCATTCTTTTCAAAAACGGGGCTTTGTAAAGGGTTAAACTTCCAATCGATTTTCCCAACGAGCAACTCATCTGAATTTTCACATACAATGCATGGCTTTAAACCAACCTGAGCAGTTCGTTTTTTGTTTTTTTTTTTCGAAAAGTCACAAGATTTTACTGTTGGTAACCAACTGATAGAGGTCATTTCCAACATAGCTTGTTATTTAATGCCAGATGTCCAGCGCTTAGAACAGTGCTCTGCACATAGTAAGCGCTTAACAAATGTTGTTATTATTATTATTATTATTATTATAGCAAGGAACTATTTTTGAAACACACACACATACTTTTGACTGGCATTTCATGTTATTTGCCTGCTCATTTAACAAGCCCCAGGATTTAATGAGGCTGGGATAAATGTGAACCCTGATTTGTTCACAAGCACTACCGTCCCGCTAGTAGTCTAAAATAAAATGCACGCCTAAAACCTAAGCATGCAGCTCTACGGCTCAGTGGAAAGAGCCCGGGTTTAGGAGTCAGAGGTCGTGGGTTCTAATCCCAGCTCCGCCACTTGTCTGCTGTCTGACTGTGGGCAAGTCACTTCACTTCTCTGGGCCTCAATTCCCTCATTTGTAAAATGGGATTAAGATCGTGAGCCCCATGTGGGACAACCTGATGACCTTGTATCCCCCTCCCCCAGCGCTTAGAACAGTGCCTGGCACATAGTAAGGACTTAATATATGTCATCATTATTATTATTACCCCGGATTTTCCAGCTTGCCTTCTCACGAACAATAACAGTCCGGACCATCACTTTTCCATACCTAGAGGTTCTGAAGGTATTTTTAAATGGGGCAGAATAATGAATTTACAGGAGCTACTTGATCACCACCACTAAATATCCTGAAGAAAGAGACAAATCTAAACTGGGTAACCTTGACTTTCCCTATTATAGAGGAGAAAGGTCCTAATAATCATAATGGCATTTATTAAGCGCTTACTATGTGCAAAGCACTGTTCTAAGCGCTGGGGAGGTTACAATGTGATCAGGTTGTCCCACAGGGGGCTCACAGTCAAACCCCATTGTACAGATGAGGGAACTGAAGCCCAGAGAATAATAATAATAATGCTGGTATTTGTTAAGCGCTTACTATGTGCCAAGCACTGTTCTAAGCGCTGGGGGAGATACAAGGTCATCAGGTTGTCCCACGGGGGGCTCCCAGTCTTCATCCCCATTTTACAGATGAGGTCACTGAGGCCCAGAGAAGTTAAATGACTGGCCCAAGGTCACACAGCTGACAAGCGGCAGAGTCGACATTAGAACCCACGACCTCTGACTCCCAAGCCCGGGATCTTTCCAGGAAGCCATGCTGCTTCTCAGAGAAGTGAATCGACTTGCCCAAAGCCACACAGCTGACAATCGGCAGAGTGGGGATTCGAACCCATGACCTCTGACTCCAAAACCCGTGCTCTTTCCACCGAGCCGCGCTGCTTCTCAAATGAAACGTCCTCGGGCCCCCCCTCTCCCCCGGTCCCCATTTCTCCGGCTCTTCCTGGTGTCTTTTCCAGAGCCGGCGGGGTCCCTGTGGGTTTTCCAGTTTAGGATTAAGGACCGGACCCGGGGGGAGGACGGAAGAATGCCCGGGATCCGATTCAATCGTCTTTATTGGGTGCTGTGTGCGGAGCACTGGACTGAGCGCTTGTCTCGCCGTGCGGGAAAAACTGCAAGGTCACGGGGTGGGGGGGGATGGCGGTGGCCGGAGTCGGGGAGGAGGGGGGAGGTCGGGTCACTCATTCATTCATTCTTTCTTTAATGGTATTTGTTAATCAATCAATCGTATTGATTGAGCGCTTACTGTGTGCAGAGCACTGTACTAAGCGCTTGGGAAGTACAAGTTGGCAACATATAATCAATCAATCGTGTGTATTGAGCGCTTACTGTGTGCAGACCACTGTACTAAGCGCTTGGGAAGTACAAGTTGGCAACATATAATCAATCAATCGTATGTATTGAGCGCTTTCTGTGTGCAGAGCACTGTACTAAGCGCTTGGGAAGTACAAATTGGCAACATATAGAGACAGTCCCTACCCAACAATGGGCTCACGGGCGCTTACTATGTGCAAAGCACCGTTCTAAGCGCTGGGCACTGTTCTAAGCGTATTGGTTGTGAGCCCGCTGTTGGGTCGGGACCGTCTCTATATGTTACCAACCTGTACTTCCCAAGCGCTTAGTATAGTGTTCTGCACACAGTAATTGCTCAATAAATACGACTGAATGAATGAATGGTTGAGCGCTTACTGTGTGCAGAGCGCTGGACTAAGCGCTTGGGAAGTAGAAAGGGGAAGTGGAAGCGGGGGCGCGCTGGGCCGGGGGGGACCCCTGGGTGGCGGGGGGCAGAGGCCGGGCGCGATCCCGGGGAGGAGGGGGAGGCGCGGGCCCGAGCCCGAGCCTGCCCGCGCGGCGCTTACCCGAGGCTGGCGGCGGGCTCCGGTGGCGGCGGGTCCTGCGGCGGCCGCGCTCAGCCCTCGGCGCCCAGCACGGCCATGGTCCCGCGGCGGACGCCCAGGCCGCGTCCCGCCGCGCCGCGCCGGGCCCGGGCACCCGCACCGCCCTGCCTCGGGAGCGCGCCCCGGACCTGCCCTCCCCCCCCGCGCCCGGCCCCGCTCCCGCGCATGCGCGGCGCCCGCCCTCAGGGCCGCCCCCCGGGGCGGAGGCCCGAAGCCTGACCGCGGGCAGCCGTTCTTTCATTTGCTCAGTTGTATTGATAATGATCAATAAATCAATCAATCGTATTTATTGAGCGCTTACTGTGTGCAGAGCACCGTACTAAGCGCTTGGGAAGTAGAAGTTGGCGACATATAGAGACAGTCCCTACCCAACAGTGGGCTCACAGTCTAAAAGGGGGAGACAGAACAAAACAGAACATATTAACAAAATAAAATAAATAGAATAGATAGGTACAAGTAAAATAAATAAATAGAGTAATAAATATGTACAAACATATATACATATATACAGGTGCTGTGGGGAAGGGAAGGAGGTAAGATGAGGGGGAGGGAGAGGGGGACGAGGGGGAGATTCATTCAATCATTCATTCAATCGTGGGCAATTCATTTGCTCATTTGTATTGATAATCAATCGTATTTATTGAGCGCTTACTGTGTGCAGAGCACTGTACTAAGCGCTTGGGAAGTACAAGTTGGCAACGTATAGAGACAGTCCCTACCCAACAGTGGGCTCACAGTCTAAAAGGGGGAGACGGAGAACAAAACCAAACATACTAACGAAATAAAATAAATAGAATAGATAGGTACAAGTAAAATAAATAAATAGAGTAATAAATATGTACAAACATATATACATATATACAGGTGCTGTGGGGAAGGGAAGGAGGTAAGATGAGGGGGATGGAGGCGGGACGAGGGGGATGGGGGAGATTCATTCAATCATTCATTCAATCGTATTTATTAACTAATTAATAATGGCATTTATCAAGTGCTTACTTTGAGCAAAGCACTGTTCTAAGCACTGGGGAGGTTACAAGGCCATCAGGTTGTCCCACGGGGGGGGGGGCTCACAGTCTTCATCCCCATTTTACAGATGAGGGAACTGAGGCACAGAGAAGTTAAGTGACTTGCCCAGAGTCACACAGCTGACAATTGGCGGAGCTGGGATTTGAACCCATGACCTCTGACTCCAAAGCCCGGGCTCTTTTCCACTGAGCCACGCTGAGCGCTTACTGTGTGCAGAGCACTGGGCTAAGCGCTTGGGAAGTACAAGTCGGCAACATCTAGAGACGGTCCCTACCCAACAGCGGGCTCACAGTCTAGAAGGGGGAGACAAACAACAAAACATATTAACAAAATAAAATAAATAGAATAGTAAATATGTACAATAATGATGGTTTTTGTTAAGCGCTTACTATGTGCCAAGCACTGGTCTAAGCGCCTGATACAAGGTGATCATAATAATGATGGTATTTGTTAAGCGCTTATTATGTGCCGAGCACTCTTCTAAACGCTGGATACAAGGTGATCATAATAATGATGGTATTTGTTAAGCGCTTTTACCTGTCCACATGTTTTGTTTTGTTGTCTGTCTCCCCCTTCTAGACTGTGAGCCCATTGTTGGGTAGGGACCGTCTCTATATGTTGCTAACATGTACTTCCCAAGCGCTTAGTACAGTGCTCTGCACAGAGTAAGTGCTCAATAAATACGATTAAATGAATGAATGAATGAATGTGCCGAGCACTGTTCTAAGCGCAGGATACAAGGTGATCATAATAATGATGGTATTTGTTAAGCGCTTACTATGTGCAAAGCACTGTTCTAAGTGCTGAGGGGATACAAGGTGATCATAATAATGATGGCATTTGTTAAGCTCTTACTATGTGCAAAGCACTGTTCTAAGCGCTGGGGGGATACAAGGTGATCATAATAATGATAGCATTTGTTAAGCTCTTACTATGTGCAAAGCACTGTTCTAAGCGCTGGGGGGACACAAGGTGATCATAATAATGATGGTATTTGTTAAGCGCTTACTACGTGTGAAGCACGGTTCTGAGCGCTGTGGGGTATACAAGGTGATCAGGTTGTCCCACGTGGGGCTCACAGTCCTAATCCCCATTTTATAGATGAGGGAACTGTGGCACAGAGAAGTTAAGTGACTTGCCCAAAGTCACACAGCTGACAATTGGCCGAGCTGGGATTCAAACCCATGACCTCTGACTCCAAAGCCCGGTCTCTTTCCACTGAGCCACAAGCACTTACTGTGTGCAGAGCACTGGACTAAGCACTTGGGAGACTGCAAATCAACAACATATAGAGATGGTCCCTACCCAACGCAGTCTAGTACAGCAGTGTGGCTCAGTGGAAAGAGCGCAGGCTTGGGAGTCAGAGGTCAGGGGTTCTAATCCCCGCTCCCCGACTAGTCTGCTGTGTGACCTTGGACAAGTCTATTCACTTCTCTGAGCCTCAGTTACCTCATCTGTAAAACGGGGATTAAGACTGTGAGTCCCATGTGGGACAACGTGATCACCTTGTAATAATAATAATGATAATGGCATTTGTTAAGCGCTTACTATATGCTAAGCATTGTTCTAAGTGCTGGGGAGGATACAAGGTGATCAGGTTGTCCCACGTGGGGCTCACAGTCTTCATCCCCATTTTACAGATGAGGTAACTGAGGCACAGAGAAGTTAAGTGATTTACCCAAGGTCACACTGCTGACAATTGGCAGAAAAGGAATTAGAACCCATGACCTCTGACTCTCAAGCCCGTGTTCTTTCCATTGAGCAATGCTGCTTCTCTATCCTCCCCAGTGCTTAGAACAGTGCTTGGCACATAGTAAGCACTTAACAAATGCCATCATTATTATTATTATTACAGAAGTGTGGCTCAGTGGGAAGAGTGAGGGCTTGGGAGTCAGAGGTCAGGTGTTCGAATCCCAGCTCCGCCGCTTGTCAGCTGTGTGGCCTTGGGCAAACCACTTCACTTCTCTGTGCCTCAGTTACCTCATCTGGAAAATGGGGATGAAGACTGTGAGCCCCACGTGGGACAACCTGATTACCTTGTACCCCCCAGCGCTTTGAACAGTGCTTCGCACATAGTAAGCACTTAACAAATACCGTTATTATTATGAGAAGGGGGAGAGTCTAGATGGGGGAGAGGACAAGTGGAAGGCCGCCCCCACCCCCGGGCACACTAACCCTGCCTTCCAAGTGCTGCTGCCAGGAATAGTTTCTAATAACTATTAGAATCTAACCGCCTCACCCGGCCTCGTTCTTGCCTGTCCCGCTGTTGACCCCTGGCCCATGTCCTTCCCCTAGACCGGAATGCCCTCCCTCTGCACATCTGCCAAACTAGCTCTCTTCCTCCTTTCAAAGCCCTACTGAGAGCTCACCTCATCTAGGAGGCCTTCCAGACTGAGCCCCCCCTTTTCCTCTGCTCCTCCTCCCCTCCTCCTCACTCCTACTCCCTACCTCTGCCCTTCCCCCTTCCCACAGCACTTGTGTATATTTGTACATATTTATTATTCTATTTATTTTAATAATGATGTGTATATAGCTATAATTCTATTTATTCTGATTATTTTGACACCTGTCTACTTGTTTTGTTTTGTTGGCTGTCTCCCCCTTCCAGACTGGGAGCCCGTTGTTGGGTAGGGATCATCTCTATATGTTGACGATTTGCACTTTCCAAGCACTTAGTACAGTGCTCTGCACACAGTAAGCGCTAAATAAATACAATTGAATGAATGAATGATTAATAAATCACCCGGTCTGGGGGAAGTGAGGATGTGGGGCTTTGGACCCTCGGCAGAGCTGTTGGCAGGAGTGGAGCACTGACCCCTCCAATCAGTCAGTGTGGCTCAGTGGCAAGAGCCCCGGCTTGGGTGTCAGAGGTCATGGGTTCTAATCCCAGCTCCACTGCTTGTCGGCTGTATGACCTTGGGCAAGTTGCTTCACTTCTCTGGGCCTCAGTTCCCTCATCTAGAAAATGGGGATTAAAACTGTGAGCCCCACGTGGGACAACTTAATTATCTTGAATCTACCCCAGTACCTAGAACAGTGCTTGGCACATAGAAAGCACTTAACAAATACCATCATTATTATTATTAGAGGACATGGGTTCTAATCCCGGCTCCACCGCTTGTCCACTGTGTGACCTTGGGCAAGTCATTTCACTTCTCTGGGCCTCAGTTCCCTCATCTGGAAAATGGGGAATTAAACTGTGAGCCCCACGTGGGACAACCTGATTACCTTGTATCTACCCCAGCACTTAGAACAATGCTTGGCACATAGTAAGCGCTTAACAAATACCATCATTATTATCATTTGTTAAGCGCTGACTGTGTGTGGAGCACTGCACTAAGCACTTGAGAGAGTAAGATAAGACAGAATTGGTGGACTCGATCCCTGACCACAATGAGCTTAGAGTCCAATTCTCCATTGTCTGAAGGAGAGAGAAGTAATTGAGAATCAAAGGACCTGGACTCTAATCCAGGCTACACGACTTGCCTGTTGTGTGACCTTGGGTAGGTCACTTGACTTCTCTAGTCCTCAGTTCCCTCATCTGAAAAATGGGGATTCAGTACCTCCTCTCAGTCAATCAATGGTACTTACTGAATGTTTACTGTGTGCAGAGCACTGCACCAAGTGATTGGGAGAATACAACAGAGATGGTAGACACTTCATTCATTCATTCAATCATATTTATTGACCGCTTACTGTGTGCAGAGCACTGTACTAAGCGCTTGGGAAGTACAAGTTGGCAACATAAAGAGACGGTCCCTACCCAACAGCAGACTCACAGTCTAGAAGGGGGAGACAGACAACAAAACAAAACATATTAACAAAATAAAATAAATAGAATAAATATGTACAAGCAAAATAAATAGAGTAATAAATACGTACAACCATATATACATATATACAGGTGCTGTGGGGAGGGTTAGGAGGAAAGGCGGGGGGGATGAAGAGAGGGAGAGGAAGGAGGCAGCTCAATCTGGGAAACCCTCCTGGAGGAGCTGAACTCTGAGTGGGGCCCATAATGGGCAGGGTAGTTCCCTGCCCATAATGAGCTTAGAGAAGCAGTGTGCCTAGTGGCAAGCGCACAGGCTTGGGAGTCAGAGGTCATGGGTTGTAATCATGGATCTGCCACTTGTCTGCTGTGTGACCTTGGGCAAGTCACTTAACTTCTCTGTGCCTCAGTTACCTCATCTGTAAAATTGGGATTAAGACTGTGAGCCCTACATGGGACATGATCACCTTGGATCCTCCCCAGCGCTTAGAGCAGTGCTTTGCACATAGTAAGCGCTTAACAAATACCAAAATTATCATTATTATTATTATATTATTCTCTGGGCCTCAGTTACCTCATCTGTAAAATGGGGATTGAGACTGTGAGCACTACTGGGACAACCTGATAACCTTGTATCTACCACAGCACTTAGAACATTGCTTGGCACATAGTAAGCACTTAACATATATCATTATTATTATTTATTATTATTATTATCCTTATCATTATTAAAGGCTCACATATAAGACAGGGACTATGTCTGACCTGTTTGGATTGTATCTACCTTAACTATTAGTAATCCAGTCAGACAGTGGTATTTGGCGAAGATTTATGGTGCGCAGAGCACTGTACTAAGCACTAGGGAGAGTACAATATAACACAGTTGGTAGATAGATTCCCAGCCCACAGTGACCTTCAGTCTAGAAGGAGAGACAGAGAATAGAGCCCAGGCATTGGAGTCAGAAGGCCCTGGTTTCTAATCCTGGCTCCTCCAGTTGTCTGCTTTGTGACCTTGGGCAAATCACTTCATTTCTATGGGCTTCAGTTACCTCATCTGTAAAATGGGGATTGAGGCTGTGAGCCCCACATGGAACAGGGAGGGACTGTGTCCAAACCTATCTACTTATATCCACCCCAGTGCTTAGTACAGTGGCTGGCAAACACGTAACAAATACCACAGTTAATTATTATAAATAAATAAATTATGAATATGTACATTAGTGCTGTGGAGCTCAGGAAGAGGTAAATAACAGGAGCAAATCAGGGGGAAACAGAAGAGGAAATGAGGGCCTAGTCAGGGAAGGCCTCTTGGAGGAGATGAGCCTTCAATAAGGCTTTATGGGGAGGGAGAGTAATTGTCGGATATGAAGAGGGAGGGCGTTCCAGGGAAGGGGCAGGACGTGGGCGAGAGGTTGGCAGTGAGGTGTATGAGTCATGTCCAGTGAATAGGTTGGCATTAGAGGACTGAAGTGTGCAGGCTTGGTTGTAGCAGGAGAATAGCGAGGTGAGGTAGGAGGGGGTAAGGTGATTGAGTGCTCTAAAGCCGATGGTAAGGAATATCTGGTCAATACAGAGGTGGGTGGAAAACCACTGGAGGTTCTTGAGGAGTAGGCAAACATGGACTGAACATTTTTGTAGGAAAAATGATCTGGGCTGCAGAGAAAAATATGGATTGAAGTGGGGAGAACCAGGAGGCAGGGAGGTCAGCAAGGAGGCTGATACAGTAATCAAGGAAGGGTAGCATTAGTGTGGTAGCCATTTTTGCTGGAAAGGAAAGGGTGGGTTTTAGCAATGTTTTGAAAGTTAAACCAACAGGATTTAGTGATAGATAGTGATAGGAGTGTGTTGAATAAGAGAGAGAGAAGTCAAGGAAAACACCAAGGTTACGGGTTTGTGAGACAGGAAGGATGGTCTTTAATGAAGAGAAGCAGTGTGGCCTAATGGAAAGAGTATGGGCCTAGGAGTCAGAGGACCTGGGTTCTAATCCCTGTGCCACTAATTGCTTGTTTCTTAATTTAGCTTCTCTGTGCTTCAGTTTCCTCATCTGTAAAATGGAGATTAAGTCCCCCTCCCTCCAATTTAGACTGTGAGCCTCATCTGGGACAGGGACTGTGCCTAACCTAATAAAGTTGTATTCATTCATTTATTCAATCGTATTTATTGAGTGCTTAATGTGTGCAGAGCAATGTACTGAGCGCTTGGGAGAGTACACTACAGGAATAGACACATTTCCTGCCCACAACAAGTTTACAGTCTACCCGTGTTCAGAACAGTACTTACACATAGTAAGAGCTTAAAAATACCATAAAAAAGAGTAAAATATTCATTCTTTCATCCAATCATGGTTATTGAACATTTACTGTGTTCAGAGTACTGTACTAAGCACTTGGAAAGTACAATTCAGCAACAAATAGAGACAATCCCTAACCAACAACGGGCTCATGGTCTAGAAGGGGGAGACAGACAACAAAACAAGTAGACAGGCATCAAAGGCATCAATATAAATACATAGAATTATAGATATATACACATTATTAATAAAATAAAAAGAATAATAAATATGTACATATATGCACAAGTGCTGTGGGGCAGGGATGGCGTAGAGCAGGGGGAGGGAGTATGGGCAATGGGGAGGGAAGGAGGAGCAGAGGAAAAGGGGGACTCAGTCTGGGAAGGCCACTTGGAGGAGATGAGCTTTCAGTAGGGCTTTGAAGTGGGGGAAGTGTGCTAGTTTGGCGGATGTGAGGAGGCAGGGCATTCCAGGCCAGAAGTAAAATTATTATTATTATTAAGTAGGACGTGGGTCAGGGTCGATGGTGGGACAGGCGAGAACGAGGCACAATGGTGTTGGTAGACACAATCCCTGACCTGAGTTTACAGTCTAGTGCAGTGCTTGGCACATAGTAAAAACTGAATAAATACAACTATTATTGTTTTTATCATTATAATAGAGGTGGCATGGGAAATAGAGATGAATTCTGGTTTGCCTTCGGCTCACCGTCCTCTTCATTCTGGAGCCACCACCCCCAGTTACCCCTTCAGATGGTCAGTTGTCAGTGTAGTGGCCATTCAAGCCCTCTCAAATTCCAGACACGGGGACACAAATGATGCCACAAACAGGCTGGATAACATTATGGTGTCATGGGCATCATTGGGAGGAAGCACAACCAAGTTGGGCTGATCCTAGAGTTTTTCCTTTACCAATAGTGTCTACTAACTCTGTTATACTGCTATATTGTAGTCTCCTAAGTGCTTGATAATCAATCATATTTGTTGATCACTTACAATGTGCAGAGCACCATACTAAGTGCTTGGGAGAGTACAATACAACAGAATCAGCAGACATGTTCCCTGCCTATAATGACCTTGCAGTCTAGACAGGGAGGCAGCCATTAGTATGAATAAATAAGTAATTTATAATATGTAATTTGAAGATACAGGCATAAATGCTGTGGGGTTAGGGGTGGGGTGAATATCGAGTGTCCAAAGGACACAAATTAAAGTGCATGGTTGACGCAGAAGGGAGAGAGAGCCAGGAAAACAGGGCTTCAATGGGGAAGGCCTCTTGGAGGAGATGGAGAGAGTGGTGGTCAGGCATATATGGAGGGGAGGGAGTTCCAGGCTAGGGGGAGGACGGAAAGGGGTCAGTGGCAAGATGGATGAGCTTAGTACACGCAGCAAGCTCTCAATAAATATGATTGATTGATTGAATGCTTGAATTTCACTGTGGCAGGAAGAGGAGGGGGCCTGAACCTAACCTTTATTTGCTCCAAAATCATTGCTTTTCCCTTCCAATTCCCTGGGAGCACTAGTGCCACACCAATAATGGGACTTGGCAGCAGGAGCCAAGGTGGAGGAAGGCTTGGCATTTAAAATGCTTTAAACGAACATAAGTGTCCAGTCCGTAGCAGTACCAGATAGATGACGGAAGATTGCCCCTGTAAGACAATCCTGTAGATGGTAAGCTCCTTGTGGGCGGGAATTGTGTCTACTAACTCTTTTGAATTGTACTTTCCTAAGAACTTGGTACAGTACTCTGCACACGGCACTCAATAAATGCCAATTTTTTATGCAATTTGTCAAACGCTTATTATGAGTCAAACACTGTTCTAAGAGGTGGGATACGTACAAGTTAATTAAGTCAGCTATAGTCCCTGTCTCACAAGGGGCTCATAGGAGGGAGAACAGGTATTTAATTCCCATTTTTCAGTTGAGGAAACTGAGGCACCGACGAGGTTAAGTGACCTGTCCAAAGTCACACTGCAGACATGTGACGGAGCTGGGATTAGAACCCCAGTCTTCTGATTCCCAAGTCCAGGATCTTTCCACTAGCCCACGCTGCCTCTCTGTCAAGTGTTTAATAGTGTTTTGCACACAGTAAGCGGTCAGTAAACATTGTGATTTTTTGAGCGCTCAATAAATACGATTGAATGAATGAATGAATGAAATGCCATAGTGATGATGATGATGAAGCACAGTTTCAACCAATGTGCAATAGACCAGATTTTTTTGGAAATAATAGCAAATAATGTCTGGCAGGCAGCAATCAGGAAAGAGGTTGTTCTCCATAAGCACAGTTTGAGACAAAAAACTAAAAAAAATGAAACACGCTACAAGTAGCAAACATCAGCAAAGAATCATTTTTACATACACTCAAATGTCCGATAATGGGGGTAGTATTCTTGTAAAACCTCACTTTAAAAAGAGCTCAGATTAAAGAATTCATTTACACTGAGGCTGCACGCATGCTCATAATTTCTTCAAAAGCACAGCATTCTGAGTCCAAGCAGGCTCACAAGGCCAGAAAAATGTTCTCTAATTTTAATTGCCTTCCCTGACTGAGGGATCCTTTCCTCTTCTCCCACTCCCTTCTGCATCACCTTGACTTGCTCCTTTTATTCATCCCCCCCCTTCCAACCCCACAGCACTTATGTACATATCTGTAATTTTATTTGTTTATGTTAATGCCTGTCTCCCCCCCTAGACTGCAAGCTCATTGTAAATAGGGAATGTGTCTGTTATATTGGTATATTGTACTCTCCCAGGTGCTTAGTACAGTGCTCTACACACAGTAACTGCTCAATAAATATAGCCGACTGACTGACTGAGAAGCGTCCTGCTGGCCCAGTGTAATCCCCTATTCTGACTAAAAGAGCCCAGAGTTATACCGAACCATATACTGGGAACTGTAAAATGGTCCAGGGGAAGATGCTACTACCTCACTTTCCACTGTTATGTGAACCATTTTGGGTCTCCAGCCCCGAATATCAGATAGGAAATGGATGAAAATGATCCCACTTTTCACATGATACCTTCAGTGGCAAACTGGACAGGATGAGATCCCTCACTCTTCCAGAATTGGGGCCATTTTCGGGGTTGGCATTATAATGAGTTCATGTCTTTTACAGAGGTGATATTTCACGTGGGGTAAATCTGACTTCTGCTCTCCCTGTGCAAAGTGTAGCTAGATTTGGTAGGGAATGGGAGCATGGGAGGACTTGACAACTATGCTAGATATTTTATCTTGTCCCTTGACAGCCAAAAGCCTTGGGAAGGAATCCTCTGGAGGAAGAAAATCTCCCCGGAAGCACAGTTCTTTAGAGAATGTTCTAGTGGAAAGAGCACGGGCCTGGAAGTCAGAAGATCTGTGTTCTAATCCCATCTCTGCCAACTGTCCACTGTATGACTTTGGGTAAGTCACTTTACTTCTCTGTCCCTCAGTTACCTCATCTATAAAATGGGGATTGAGACTGTGAGCCCCATGTGGGACAGGGACTGCATCCAATCGTATTTGGTTGTATCCACTCCAGTGCTCAGTACGTTGCCTGGCACTTAGTAAGCACTCAACAAATTCCCCCTTCTAGACTGTGAGCCTGTTGTTGGGTAGGGATGGTTTCTATATGTTGCTGACTTGTACTTTCCAAACGCTTAGTACAGTGTGCTGCCCACGGTAAGTGCTCAATAAATATGACTGAATGAATGAACAAATCCCATAGTTATTATTATTTAGTGCTTAACAAATACCATTAAAAACCAAAACAAAATGAAAAAAGAATGAAGTATGTTCTCCATCTCACTGGACGGGTCCCAGGAGGGGTTGGATAACTGGGTTTACCAAGGAACTGTGCGCTAACCATGGGCCAAGCCCTGCGCTCATCTCAGTTTGCATCGTACACCTGGCTCTGTCCACTGTGCACTACACCTCTGACCTGGAGGTGAGGGGCTTGTTTTTCAGACTGTTGAGGTGGCCTTTGGGCAGCTGGCAAGTTGTCAGTAATTCAGCAGCCTTACCTGGGCAGAGCTTGGGTAATCTCTGGGAAAAACAACTGATAAGAAGAATTAGTACAAAGGAGAGGGCACTTCAGGGGGTGTCCAGGGGATTCACTTTGTTCCAGGAACTGGAACAAACTCCCCAAAGTCTTTTAGTCAGTCGTTCATCAGTCAATCATATTTACTATAACTGTGGTATTTGTGGTATTCATTAAGCACTTCTGTGTGCCCGACACTATTCTAAACTCTGGGGTAGATACAAGATAATCAGGTTGGACAGTCCCTGTCCCACTCGGGGCTCACGGTCTTAATCTCCATTTTACAGATAAGGTAACTGAGGCAGAGAAGTGAAGTGACTTGCCCAGAGTTACACAGTAGACAAGTGGCAGAGCCGGGATTAGAACCCATGACCTTCTGATTCCCATTTATTGAGTGCATACTGTTTGCAGAGCACTGTACTAAATGCTTGGTAGAGTGCAATACAACAATACACAGATATTGAGTTTGCAGTCTAGAGGACTGCATACACAGGGAGGAAACCTGTATTTCACAGGGTGCCTCTTCAGCTGGTCTTATTTCTCTGGTCTCTCCTTTCACTTAGTTCAGTCATTCAACCCCTCAGTAGTATTTATTGAGTGCTTACTGTGTGCAGAGTACTGTACCAAGTGCTTGAGAGAGGACAACACAGTAGAGTTGGTGGACATGATGCCTGCCAATGGTATTTTTTAAGCACTTCCTATTTGCTGAGCACTGTACTAAGCACTCAGGAGAGTACAATATAACAGAATTAGCTGACATGTTCCCTGCCCATAATGTGTTTACAATTCAGAGAGGTGCTTATGGTCTTGGATAATTGTCTCCTTTTTCGGGAAGGAGCATGTCTAATGGAAAGAAATTGCACCTGGGAGTCGGAGGATTGGGTTCTAATCCCCACACCTCCACGTGCCTGCTGTGGACCCTAGGGCCAGTTGCTTAATTTCTCTTTGCCTCAGTTTCCTCCTCTGTGAAATGATGATTAAATATTGATTCTCCCTCCTCAGACTGTAAGTCCTGTATTCATTCATTCAGTCATATTTATGGCATGCTTACTGTGTGCAGAGCACTAAACTAAGCACTTGGGAGAGTACAATACAACAATAAACACTGCCATTCCCTGCCCACAACGAGTTTACAGTCTAGAGTGGAGGAGACAGACATTAATACAAATAAATAATATTTGGGACAGGGATTATGCTTGACCTGATGTTCTGGTATCTACCCCAGAATTTAGTACAGAGTTTGGCACATAGTAGGGGTTTAACTAGTGAGAAGCAATGTGGCCTAGTAGAAAGAGCATAGGCCTGGGAGTCAGAGGACTTGGGTTCTAATTCTGGCTCTGTCACTTGTCTGCTGTGTAACCTTGGGCAAATTACTTAACTTCTCTGTGCCTCAGTTACCTCATCTGTAAAAGGGGGATTAAGACTGTGAGCCCCAGTTCCTTCCCACTCTACTATTAGACTGTGACACTGCCCACCCCCCTAACTCCTTGAGGGCAACTATCATTTCTTCTCACTCTCCCAAGTGTTCAGTACAGTGCTCTTCCTACACACCACTTGTCAGCTGTGTGACTTTGGGCAATTCACTTAACTTCTCTGTGCCTCAGTTCTCTCATCTATAAAATGGGGATCAAAACTGTGAGCCCCAAGTGGGACAACCTAATAACTTTGTATCTACCCCAGAGCTTAGAACAGTGCTTGGCACATAGTAAGTGCTTAACAAATACCAACATTATTATTATTATTAGGCACTTAGTCAACTCTAGACCAGGTCTACATCAATAAATGTAGTCCAGGGACTGTGTCTGAAGTCATAATGTTTGTACGTTTCCTCAGTGTTTAATACAATGCTTTGCTCAAAGCTATGAAGAAAAATGCAATTAAATAATAATACATTTTGTCACAATGTGTGATGTGTATTTAAGACAATCTCCCTAAATATTTCTGAAGCACTTATTATCATATGATCTGTGATCCATTCCGCATGGACGTAACTAAGGTACACAGCTCATTCCTAGAGAGTGAGATCTCTTCCCTCTGGATTATAAAATAAATATTCCTCTCTGTGCTAATTCCATTATCAAGTGAAACAGTGTTTTCCTGTGTTTCCTGTGCCCTGTCTACTGATCTTGATTAGAAGGTTGGAAATTCCTGATTTTCTCAGCCAGCCTTTCCTCCATCAATGTCAGCCCAACCTTAGTTCCTCTGTAAAAGGCCAAGGGCATACTGTTAAATTGTGGACCTATTTTTCTCACTCTCGTCTAGCTTCCTTCATCTGTACCTCACAAAGTGCAGACCAGATAACTCTAAACTACAGATTTCATTGTTACCATATATATTCATGTAGTTGCCTGTTTAATAATAATCATGATAATAATTATGGTATTTGTTAAGTGCTTACTATGTGCTGAGCACTGTTCTAAGTGCTGAGGTGAATACAAGATAATCAGGTTGTCCCACGTGGGGCTCACAGTCTTAATCCCCAGTTTACAGATGAAGGTACTGAGGCACAGAGAAGTTAAGTGACTTGCCCAAAGTCACACAGCCGACAAGCGGTGGAGCTGGGATTAGAACCCATGACCTCTGATTCCCAAGCCCATGCTCTTTCCATTAAACCACGCTGCTAACTACGCCATCCCAATTTTTGAGAAGGAAATAAGATCTTTTTTTGTAGAACACTATTGCCTCTTATTTTCTTTGATATGATGGTTACCACTGTTTACCCTGCAGTGTCTCATTTGTTTCCGCCCTCCCAGCCTGGAGTGCTCCAATTCTCTGCAAAAAATAGGCTTGGCCCAGGTTTGTATTGAACAAGTGTTATAGCCTTTGGAAAAATTGCACATTTTTTACACACAGTATCTCTTCTAGTCTCCCTCCATCCCAAGAACCATAATGGATTATTTATAGATTATTTGCAAAGACACCAGGATCTTGCCAATATTAAAAAAATCAAGTCATGTAGAAAACCTCATGATCTCTGTAGTTTAGCAAGTTATTATTAGTATTAATATTATCATCAGTAATAGTTCTGGTATATGTTAAGTGCTATGTGCCAAGCACTGTACTGTGCTAGGGTAATCCAAGACAATCAGGACAGACACAGTTCATCTCACAAGGGCTTCACAGTCTAAGGGGGAGGGAGAACAGGTATTGAATCCCCATTTTACAGAAGCCTCTCAGCAGCATTGAGGAGCGTGGCTTAGTGGATAGAGGATGGGCCTGGGAGTCAGAAGGACCTGAGTTCTAACCCCGGTTCTGCCACGCGTCTGCTGTGCGACCTTGGACAAGTCACTTCACTTCTCGGTGCTTCAGTTACCTCATCTGTAAAATGGGGACAAGAATGTGAACCCCGTGTGGGACAGGGACTGTATCCAACCTGATTAACTTGTATCTACCCCAGTGCTTAGAACACTGCTTGGCACACATTAAGCACTTAACAAGTACTATTATTATTATTATTATTAGATGAGGTTATTTAGTTTATTTTTCCAGAGTAGAGATGTTGCTCTTGTTCCCTGTCAGCCCACTATTACTGTCAGTGAATGAAAGTGGCTGCCAGCGTCCCCAGCCGGCTGAGGCTGACCTGACCAGTTCATGCCGCACCCCAGTTCTCATGCTGGAAGATGGATGCTTATTAGTCACCCCACCCCAAACCCCTCAGCACTTGTGCACATAGACTTAAATTATATATTATTAATTATTTCTTCTTTATCCATGTTAATGACTCAGTTCCTGCCCCACCCAGAGCTTACAGTCATAAGAGGGAGGGAGAACAGGAATCTTAGCCCCATTTTACACACAAGGGAATATTAAAATTATAATATAATTATAAATTACTTATACTAATGTCTACCTCCCCCTCTAGACTGTAAGCTCGTTGTGGGCAGGGAAACTGTGTCTGCTAACTCTGTTGTAATACTTGCTCTGCCACTTCTCTGCTGTGTGATCATAGGCAAGTCACTTCATTCATTCATTCATTCAATCGTATTTATTGAGCACTTGTGTACAGAGCACTGTACTAAGTGCTTGGGAAGTACAAGTTGGCTTTACTTCTATATGCCTCAGTTACCTCATCTGTAAAATAGGGAGCAAGTCTGTGAGCCCCAAGTAAGACAGGAACTGTGTCCAACCTGCCTTGCTTGTATTCACCCTAGCGTTCAGTACACTGTCTGGTACAAAGTAAGAGCTTAACAAATACCATTATTATTATTATTACTATTAACATTATTGTTATTATCTCCCCATCTGGACTGTAAGCTCATTACGGGTAGGGGAGATGTCTGGTAATTCTGCTGTATTGTACTTTTCCAAGCACTTAGTAGAGTGTTCCGTACCTAGTAAGTGCTTAATAAATATGACTGATTGATTGATTGATTGAAAGCAGCAGAGAAGGGTTCAGTGGCTCCAGGTGGCCTCTTCTCACTGGAGCAGAGGGAGAGAATGACCCCTCGCCTGACTCCAAGCATCATAAGGACAATAAACTAAGAAGTGATGGTGGCACTAGAGGAAGAGGGGGAGACGCCAACAGTGCAGCGGGGGGTAGGGGTGTTAATTCAACCAATCAGTTAATCAATGGAATTTTTTGAGCACTTACTGTATGCAGAGCACTGTACTAAGTACTTGGAAAAGTACAATACAAGAGTGTTGGTAGATGTCATCCCTGCCCAGCAGCATGGCTTAGTGGATAGAGCACGAGCCTGGGAGAAGGACCTGGGTTCTAATCCTGGCTCTGCCACTCATCTGCTGACCTTGGGCAAGTCACTTCACTTCTCTGGGCCTCATTTGTAAAATGGGGATTAAGAGTGTGAGACCAGTGTGGGACAGGGACTGTGCCCAACCTAATTAACTTGTATCAACCCCAATGCTTAGAACAGTGCTTGGCACATAGTAGCTTAACAAGTTCCATAATTATTATAATCGTTAAATTGGGAGACAAATATTATCCCCTAGATAAATTAGGGATGGGGAAATAGTAAAGTATAAGAATAGTTGCATAAGTTTTGTGGGGCTGGGGTGAGTATCAAAGTGCTTAATGGGTTCATAACCAAGGGCATGGGTGATACAGAGGTGAGGGTGGGTAGGGGAAATAAAGGGCTTAGTCAGGAAAAGCATCTTGGAAGAGATGTAATTTTTAAAAGCTGGAGAGAGTGGGGGACTCTCAGCTAGGAAGAGGGAGGGAGTTCCAAGTCTGAGGGAGAACATGGGCAAGAGCTCGGTGGTAAGATAGGTAAAATGGAGGTATGGAGAATAGGTTGAGATATGGGTTGGATTGTAGGGGAAGATGAGAGAGTGCAGGTAGGAAGGAGAAAGCTTAACTCTGAGGGTAAGGACTTTCTGTTTGATGTGGAGGTGGATGGGCAACTACTAGAGGTTTCTGAGGAATGGGGAAACGAAAGACTGAAGAGTTTTTCATAAAAATGTTATGGGCAGCAGAGTGAAGTATGGACTGGAGGCAGGGAGAAGGGGGAGGGGAGAAAGGATCCAGAGAGATCAATGAGCAGATTCTAGTCTGTAGACTGTACACTTTTAGATCTCTAGACAATAGACCTACTCCTATTCCTACTACAACCCAGCCCACACACTTCACTTCTCTAATGCCAAACTACTCACTGTACCTCATTCTCATCTATCTCACCACTGATTTCTCGCCTACATCCTGCTTCTGGCCTGAAACGCCTTCCCTCCTCATATCTGACAGACAATGATTCTCCCATCCATCAAAGCCTTACTGAAGGCACATCTCCTACAAGAGGCCTCCCCTGACTCAGCCCTCCTTTCCTCTTCGGCCTCTCCCTTCTGCTTCGCCCTGACTTGCTCCCTTTATTCAACCCCCTCTAGTCCCACAGCACTTATGCATGTATCTGTAATTTATTTATTTATATTAATGTCTGTCTCCCCCTTTAGACTGTGAGCTCATTGTGTGTGTCTATTTATTGCTATATTGTACTCTCCCAAGTGTTTAGTAAAGTGCTCTGCACACAGTAAGCACTCGGTAAATACGATTGACTGACTGACCTTTAGACTGTAAGCTCGTTATGGGCAGGGAACCCATCCACTAATTCTGCTGTATTGTACTCTCCCTAGTGCTTAGTGCGGTGTTCCACCTACAGAAAGCACTCAATAAATGAATAAATGACTAATTCATTGGTTGACTGATTGAGGTTGATGCAAAAGTCAAAGTGGGAAATGATGAGCGCCTGGATCAGTGTGGTAGCAATTTGGATGGAAAGGAATGGGTGGATTCATCAAGGACCTAATGGATGCAGCACTTGAGAGATGCAGTAGAAGTCAGTGACATGGTCTCAAACACCCTCTTACCTTCCCCTTCCTGCTCCCCATCTTCTTTTCTTCTTCTCCTTTTTCTCCTCTTCCCCTTATTGCAAGACTTCATTCTTATATGATCCGGGAAATTGACCCTCCCATGTTGTAACAAGACAAAAATTCTGCCAAAACGTGAGGCAACTACAAGAGTGAATATGGGTAGGTTAATTCTATTGATTCAGTTTCAGAGTATTGTGTACCTAGTCTAGTGCACAAGTATGCATGGTAGTCTCCCTCCTCATAAAATAAATAGCAGCTACAGATAATAATTATAATGATAGCATTTGTTAAGCACTTACTATGTGCCAAGCACTGTTCTAAGCACTAGGGGGGATGCAAGTTAATCAGGTTGTCCCACATGGGGCTCACAGTCTTAATCCCCATTTTACAGATGAGATATCTGAGGCACAGAGAAGTTAAGTGACTTGCCCAAAGTTACACAGCTGACAAGTGGCAGAGCTGGAATTAGAACCAGTGGTACTTAATAGTGGTAGAATAGTGGTACTTAATTATAATACTAGTGGTATTCATTAAGCACTTATTATGTGCCAGGCATGGGGTGGATACAAGCTAATTGGTTTGCACATAGTCCCTGTCCTACATGGGGTTCACAGTCTTAATTCCCATTTCACAGATGAGTAACTGAGGCACAGAGAAGTGAAGTGATTTGCCCAAGGCCACACCACAGACAGTGGAAGAACCGGGATTAGAACCCATGATCTTCTGCCTCCCAGGCCCATGCTCTATCCACTAAGATAAGTAACTAATTTGCTAACGGAATCAAAATACATTTTCCCAAGGTAAAACTTAAGCCCAGATTAAAGTGCCAAACACTAGGTGCTAGAAAAAAGTGGTGAATAAGTATCTCAATACATTCTGGCAAAATGTATTTTCTTAAGAAATAAATTCCTCAGAAAATGAGGTTCATTGAAGTCTACATTACACCTACAAATACACCTACCTTCAAATACCTTCAAATACACCTATTTCCCCCACTAGACTATTAACTCATTGTGAGCAGGCAACACGTCTACCAATTTTGTCATACAGTTATATTGTTCTCTCCTAAGCACTTAGTACAGTGTTCTGCACACAGAAAATGCTCAGTAAATACGACGAATTGATTGCTTGGTTGCTACCTTTAGAGGTTACTCTGGTAGCAGTGGTAAATAATAGGGCTCAGAGTCAGGACCTTATGGCAAAGATTCCCTTGGGGATTTTAAGGCAAAGAGCTTAATTTGGCTTTTTTTTTGGTAAAAGGAGAGTCATAGTACCTACTTTATCTGGATATGTTATAAAAATTAATTACTGTGGATTTAGTGTTTTGAAGGTGAAAATCATTAGGCATTATAACTATAGAGTAAAATGCAGACTACCAACTCTGTTATATTGTATTATCCCAAGAGCTTAGTATAGTGCTCTGCACATAGTTCAATAAATACCACTGATTTATTGTAAATACCACTGATAGATAGATTTATGGGATAGTTACATCTCATGAAGTAAACCAGAGGTGGAGGAACAGGTGCTATATGAAAGACCTCCAGATCTGATCACCCTTGATGGAGTCTCCTGTCAGAAACAACAGATGAGCCTCAGCCCTGAGATTCAGGATTTAGAATCTCGGCAGAAGAATTGATTTTGGTGCCAGTGGCTTTCACGGCACCACTCATACCATTAGGAGTAAATTGAAAAATACTTTGAAAAGAGCCCATTAGAGTACAAGGTCCTGGTGGGCAGATGTGTCACTTTGTTATTGTTTACTTCCCAAGTGCCTAGTACAGTGCACTGAACCAAATGGGTGTTCAATAAATACTAATACTGCTACTACTCCTGTGCCTCAGTTACCTCATCTGTAAAATGGGGATTAAAGACTGTGAGCCCCACATGGGACAACCTGTTTACCTTGTATCTCCTTCAGCGCTTAGAACAGTGCTTGACACATAGTAAGCACTTAACAAATACCATCATTATTATTATATTGTTATTATTACAACAACTTCAAGAGGCCAACAGGGCTTTCAGAGTACATGGTTGCTCCCAGAAGTCACCAGGAGCTCTCCTAATCTTCAGGGGCTGTGAGCTTTAAACCATTTTAAACCCTGATGGGTAAAGTGATACAGAGGTGGAGAGAGGAAAAAAAGCTTTTTTGCTTCTCTTATTACAAAACCTCTCCTTCTGAAAGGCAGTGGTTAAATTGTGCAATCCAGTTCCTCTTCTTAAACCTCATATTCTCCAACAATGACGTATTTTCTAGGCAAGAGCAGGGATATACACATCCAAGGTAAAGGAAGCATTTTTCTTGATCTGCTTTCAGGGTTTTGGCTTCACTTGATAACATCTGTTTTTCTCTTCCAAGGCTACTGTAACCAATGGGCTAAAGGAGGAACTGGCCCCAGTCTTCAGAAGGCCAGTGGCAGCCTGATGGGAGTTCACTGTGGCCAGTGGGTACATGATTAGCTGTTCTGACAGCTTCCCTCCCCACTCCTGCTCTGAGTTGAACTACAGCAGTTCCATTGAACTAAAAGTAGCCCTCACAGTGTCACAGAGCGCAGATGTGTGTATATATATATATATACACGTATATATATACATATATAGTCATTCAATCATACTTATTGAGCACTTATTGTGTGCAGAGCACTGTACTAAGCACTTGGGGTGTGTGTGTGTGTGTGTGTGTGTGTGTGTGTAAACAGGCTTTTCAAAGGCAGGGACATGAGTGCCTATGAAGCAGAGGTATATGTATGCTCTGGGAAAAAAAAGGAAGGAACTCTGGTCTGGGGGATCAATCATCATAATAGCAATAGAAATATTTGTTAAGCATTTATTCTGTGCCAAGCACTGTTCTAGTTACAAGATAATCAGATCAGATGCAGTCGCTGTCCCATATACGGCTTCTAGTCTCATGGGCTTGGGGCCTACCAGTGCCTTAATCTAATCCAGGGCGTATCTACTAGAGACCTTTACTTCCATACTCATAGTCTGGGCCAAAGCAAAACTCTCCCTCATTGGCTTTGTTTCAGTACCCAGGCTTCTCAATCTCTCATTGTGAAACTGTTTTTTTTTCCTTTTGTTTAGAAATGCTTTTCATTACGGAGACAAGGCATTGAGGTTGATGGGTCCCCTGGCCAATGTTGGAGTACTCAAAGACCAAGCTACTTGTGGGCAGGGAATGTGTCTACGAACTCAGTTATATTGTACTCTCCCAAGCACTTAGTAATGTTCTGCACAGAGTAAATTCTCAATGCTGCAACTCCCCTTTCATCTTAAAATGGGGATTGGGATTGTGAGCCCCGGATTGTGACCGATCTCATGACTTTATTCTGGTGCTTTGTTCAGTGCCTTGGACATAGTCAGTGCTTCCCAAACACCATGGGGAAAAAAAAAATCAGTGCCACTGGAAGGTGATAGAGAGTCTCAACATCACAAAACAAAACCCTAGTACCACCACAGGGAGATAGAGAAGGGCAGGCTCCCAGACCAATGCCTGATGCCGCGAAGGTGTGCTAGAGAGCCACAGCTTCACAGAACAATGCCTAGTAGCACCATTGGGCAGTAGAGAGAAGCCACAACCCAGAACAAGCCTTCTGCTGTACCATACTACACTATACTGGCTTTCCCTTCACTGTGAATGACACAGTGCTCTGCTCTCTCATTCACCCCACATATCCAATCCATCACCAAAACCAGCCAGTCTCCCCTTCACAACATCACCAAGACCCGCCCTTTCCTCTCCATCCAAACCGCTACCTTGTTCGTATAATCTTTCATCCTATCCCAACTGGATGACTGCATCACCATCCTTTCTGATCTCCCAACCATCTGTCTCGCCCCACTTCAGTCTCTACTTCACTATGCTGCCCGGATTATCTTTCTACAGAAACGCTCTGGGCATGTCACCTCCCTACTCAAAAATATCCAGGGGTTGCCTATCCACCTCTGTATCAAGCAACATCGCCTCACTATTGACTTCAAAGCTCTTCATCCCCTTGCCCCCTCCTACCTCACCTCCCTTCTCTCCTTCTCCAGCCTAGCCCACACACTCCGCTCCTCTGGTGCTAATCTCTGGCCTGGCCTGGAATGCCCTTTCTCCACACATCTGCCAAACTAACTCTCTTCCTCCCTTCAAAGCCCTACTGAGAGCTCACCTCCTCCAGCAGGCCTTCCAAGACTAAGCCCCCCCTTTTTCTCTCCTCCTTCTCCCCTCCCCATCGCCCCCCTCCCTCTGCCCTACCCCTCCCCGCCCCACAGCACTTGTGTCTATTTGTACATATTTATTACTCTATTTTATTAATGATGTGTATATAGCTATAATTCTATTTATTCTGATGGTATTGACCGCTTTCAACTTGTTTTGTTTTGTTGTCTGTCTCCTCCTTCTAAACTGTTAGCCCGTTGTTGGGTAGGGACTTTCTCTATATGTTGCCGATTTGTACTTCCCAAGTGCTTAGTACAGCTCTGCACACAGTAAGCGCTCAATAAAGACGATTGAATGAATAAATGAATAAATACGATTGATAGATTGCTCAAAACGTATGTATGGGGAATACTGGAAGGAGCAGAATGAGGTGGGACAGGCAGTTCCTGGCAGTAATACTAAAAGGCAAGTATCAGGAACCATAAAATGTTGATGGGATCAGGACAGTTACAAGTACAACAGAGAAGGGACAATAGGGGCTACAAAACAAAGAAAAGATCATCCCATCACCACCAGGAAAACTGCTGATACTGGCAATATTAAAAGGGCAGGAAAACAGAAGATCAGCCCAAGAAGATCATACTAGCTGATCCGATCCTGATCCTTTTGCAAGAACTGCACAGAGTGTCAACCAGGGGACATCTAGAAATATGTGGCAGACCTCAGGAATGCTCTAGAATACCCCCATTAACATCAGAGATGAGGATGCCCACTTTCAGGGCGAAACTGGGGAGGGACAAGGAGTATGGGAGGGTATGGGTATGGGTCCACGGGAGAAGCAGTATAGCCTAGTAGATAGAGCCTGGGCCTGAGATTCAGAAGGACCTGCAGCTGTGTGACCTTGGGCAAGTCACTTCATTTCTCTGTGCCTCAGTTACCCCAACCATAATATGGGAATTAAGACTGTGAGCCTTGCATGGGACATGGACTGTGTCCTACCTGATTAGTTTGTATCTACCTCAGTGCTTTGAACAGTGCCTGGCACATAGTAAGCACTTAACAAATACCATTAAAAAAAAATAATCAGCAGACATGTCTTCTGCCCATAACGAGCTTACAAAGAGCTAAAACAGATTAAAGCCCATGCCTGCGAACATCCTGTGAGCTCCCAGACTCCATTCATCCTCAAGGGGAGAAATTATACACTTTTTTCATGTGAATCAAACAAAACTTTGTTCACAAAGAATCAGACTCTTTTTTGCAAACAGCTATTACCAGATTGACAAAGCTAGAGTTTGAATTTTCTGGCACACCACCATGTTAGCATTAAAGAAAACAAGAGAAAGGTTTAAAAAAAAGTTACAAATAAAAACATAACGGATAAAGCTTACACTCCGGAAGTTACAAGTTTCTTTAGCCCAATAATCAACTCCAAGAGATGATACAATCATGACTTTTCATAGATTGCAGAAAAACATGACCCTGATTTTTAACATAGTTCTGATACCTATCTTTACTTAACATCCCCACTCAACTCTCATTCCTTGCGAAACATAGTCCGCAAAACCAACAGGTTCTGACAGCAGCAGCAGCTTACCCTGGTGGACTGAACTCTGGTTAAGTGGAAGAAAGCTGGTATTGTTATTCTCCCCACCCTGTCTAAATATGCAATTCCCACACTCTTCCTCCACTCCCTAATATAATTGCCTTGGAGTCTCCATTCTTAAGTTCGTTATTCTAATGCAGTAGTACAAAGGAAATCTCTAGAAAAGGGGAAATCAAAGAAGGGGAAAGGGGAAAAAGTGGGAGAAGAGATATAGTGCTTAAAGCAGTGCTTAAGTGCTTAGTACAGTGCTTTGAACACAGTAAGCTCTCAGTAAATGCGACTGAATGAATGAATACCACATGAGTCCACAGGAGCCAAAGGGCAACTCATCAGGGGAAGTAGGGGGAATCAAGCAGATAAAATTAAAGGTAGAACTGCTTTCAGGAGGCACTTAAGAAATAATAATAAGGGAAACACACACACACACACACACACACACACACACACAGAGAGAGAGAGAGAGAGAGAGAGAGAGAGAGAGAGAGAGAGAGAGAGAGAGAAACCAAGATCAAGGCCAAAGTAAGTTTAGATAAACAGACAGTCAGAGACAGATAGAAATATATCCAAAGACCCAAACAAAGAGACAAAGAGGATTGAGGCAGGACAGATGAGAAAGAGGCACCAAGACAGCAAAGATAAATACTGGGGAAGGGAGACTGAAAAAGCAGCGGTCCAAGAGAGTCAGTCGGTCAGTGGCATTTATTTATTTATTTATTTTTAAATGGCATTTATTAAGTGCTTACTATATGCAAAGCACTGTTCTAAGCACTGGGAAGGTTACAAGGTAATCAGGTTGTCCCACCTGGGGCTTACAGTCATCATCCCCATTTCACAGATAAGGTAACTGAGGCCCAGAGAAGTTAAGTGACTTGCCCAAAGTCACACAGCAGACAAGTGGTGGAGCCGGGATTTGAATCCATGACCTCTGACTCCAAAGCCCGGGCTCTTTTCCACTGAGCCACGCTTACTATGTGCAGAGCACTGTGCTAAGTGCTTGGTACTTCCCAAGCACTTAGTACAGTGTTCTGCACACAGTAAGCGCTAAATAAATACAACTGAATGAATGAAAGTACAGTACAACAGAATTAGCAGATATGTTTCCCTGCTCATAATGAGTTTACAGTATAGTCATTCAACCCCCATATTCAATCCATCACTAAATCCTGTCATTTCCACCTTCACAACAACGCTGAAATCTGCCCTTTACATCCAAACTGCTACATCCAAACTGCTAACCATGTTAATACAATCACTCATCCTATCCGGCCCGGATTACTGCATCAGCCTCCTTGGTGACCACCCACCTCCTGTCTCTCCCCACTCCAGTCCATACTTCACTCTGCTGCCCGGATAATTTTTCTACAGAAATGTTCAGGACATGTCTCCCCACTCCTCTGATAATTCCAGTGGTTGCTCATCCACCTCTGCATCAAACAAAAACTCCTGCCTCACCTCACTACTCTCCTAGTAGAACCCAGCCTGCACACTTCGCTCCTCTAACGCTAACCTTCTCATTGTGCCTCATTCTTGTCTATCTCACCACCGCCCCCTCACCCAAGTCCTGCCGCGGGCCAGGAACGCCCTCCCTCCTCAAATCCTTCAGACAATTACTCCCCCCTTCAAAGCCTAATTGAAAGCACATCTCCTCCAAGAGGCCTTCCCTAACTAAGCTTCCTCTTCCCTTTCCCCCACTCCCTTCTGCATCACTTTGCCTTGCTTCCTTTGTTCTTCCCCCCTCCCAGCCCCACAGCACTTATGTACACACCTGTAATTTATTCATATTACTGTCTGTCTTCCCACCTCTAGACTGTAAGCTCATTGTGGGCCGGGAATGTGTCTGTTTCTTGTTGTAATGTACTCTCCCAAGCACTTGGTACAGTGCTTTGTATACAGTAAGTGCTCAATAAATAGGGATGAATGAATAAATGAATGTCGGAATTACTAGGAGGAAGGGAGAAATGGCAAAGCAGGAGGATGTGGGAAAGTGAAGTAGCTAGGACTCCCTGGGAGAAGGGACTCCCTGCCTTTGAGCTTTGATCTCTCTAGGCTGTAAACTCTTCACGGGCAGGGATCATGTCTACCAACTCTATCGTCTTGTTCATTCTTGAAACCCAGTAAATACTCAATAAATACCACTGATTGATTGACTGATTTGAATTCACACCTAAGTGTCAGGCCTGCACTCATTAGTCCTATGAGATACCTGGAATAATTGGTGAGGATATTTATTTGCTTATCCACTTTATGCTAAAATGGAAAAACAATGGTACTAGTGCTTATTAATCTTACTATGTAATAATAGTGATATGATTATTACATCATGTGACACTGGTTAGCAAGAAATTTAACTGGTTATCCTCCCAAACAGCTTTTTGAGAGTTTTACATGTAGGAACATGCCATGTTCAGCTTACCCTATGCCGATAAGCTGAAGGTGACACTACAAATGATGACATCTTTAATCAGTGTACAAATGTATAAATTTGTACATATGGCCCACAATTCTGTTATCTGACATACAGTTCTTTTCATGTTGTACACTCCTTGAGGGCTGGAATCAATTTCTTATAATGAATTTTCCCAAGTACAGGCAATAATGCTTTTCCTTAGGGCTCAATAAATAGTCAATCAGGCAATCATCTTTATCGAGCACTTACTGTGGGTAGAGCACTGCTCTAAACGCTTGGAAGAGTACAATATAACAATAAAGAGACACATCCCCTGCACACAATGAGTTTACAATCTAGAGATGAGCTTACAGTCCATAAAGATTTTGACCTTTACTGTACAGTGCGTGTCTATCTGGGCACATATATTTATACACCCTAGCAATAATTTATTCATATTTGCAAACTATACCCATAACAATTTTCCATGGATGCCATCCATTTGATTATCATTATCGAAATATGCAAATATACTCAAGTGAATAAGCTGAACTAATCATACCTTCTCTTGTCAAAGTATTTAGTATTGTGAGGTCACCTGAAAGTTGGACTGTTGAAGCCCAGTGGATGGAGCACGGGCCTGCAAGTCACAAGGTCATGGGTTCTAATTCCAGTTTCACCACTTGTTGGCTATGTGACCTTGGGCAAGTCACTTCACTTCTCTGGGCCTCAGTTATCTCATCTGTAAAATGGAGATTGAGACTGTGAACCCCTCATGGAACAGCAACTGCATCCAATTTGAATCCACCCCAGACTTTACTAAGCACTTAACAAATACCATCATCATCATTATTATTATTTGGGCAAAGTCACAGTCAGATCCTTGGGTTCTAATTCCAACTCCATCACAGTCAGGTACCTGGGTTCTAATCCTGGATCCACCATTTATTCATCTTTAGTCATCCCCCCTCCCAGTCCCACAGCACTTATGTTCATAACTGTAATCTATTTATTTATATTAATGTCTGTCTCCCCCAACCTCTAGATCATAAACTTGTTGTGAGAAGGGAAGGTGTTCATTTATTGTTATACTGTACTCTCCAAAGTGTTTAATGCAGTGCTTTACACACGGTAAGCACTCCATAAGTGTGATTGAATGAATGAATGAACCATTTGCCTGCTGTGTGTTCTTGGGCAAATCACTTAACTTCTCTTTGCTTCAGTTTCCTTATCTGAAAAATGGGGCTGAAATACCTGTTCTTCCACTTTACATGGAGAGCCACATGGGAGACAAGGACTGTTTCTGACCTGATTATCTTGTAGCTGTCCCTGTGCTTGCTACAGTGTTTGGTACATAGTAAATGCTTAAATACTTCAATTATTGGCATTTGTGTTGGAAATTCCATATTCCAGGACTGTGACAGAATATTAACCCTCTCAGGATTGCACCTGTAGAGTTTCCAATACTTTAACAATCTTGGCTTTGGGAGGGAGAGACAAGCAGAGGCATACTTATTCCATTCCTAGCTTGGACACTGGCTAGCGAGTGGAAGGCAATCTGCTAAAATTCAAAACTCACCTGTGCTGGGCAGCAGCGGCATGGGAGAGAGTCAAGGGTGGTGATTCAAGTTTACTGCATGAAAAAAGGCAATGGTAAACCTCTTCCATATTTTTAACAAGAAAACCCTATTTATTCATTCAGTTGTATTTATTGAGCTCTTACTGTGTGCAGAGCACTGTACTAAGCACTTGGAAAGTACAATTCGGCAACAGAGACAATCCCTACCCAACAATTCATTCATTCATTCATTCATTCAATCGTATTTATTGAGTGCTTACTGTGTGCAGAGCACTGTACTAAGTGCTTGGGAAGTACAAGTCGGCAACATATAGAGATGGTCCCTACCCAACAATGGGCTCACAGTCTAGAAGGGGGAGACAGACAACAAAACAAAACATGTAGACAGGTGTCAAAATAATCAGAACAAATAGAACAAATGTGCAAATAGCTATATGCACATCATTAACAAAATAAATAGAATCGTAAATATGTACAAGTAAAATAAATAGAGTAATAAACCTGTACAAATATATACAAGTGCTGTGGGGAGGGGAAGGAGCTAGGGGCAGGGGGGTTGGGGAGGAGGAGAAGAAAAAGGGGGTTCAGTCGGGGAAGGCCTCCTGGAGGAGGTGAGCTCTCAGTAGGGCTTTGAAGGGAGGAAGAGAGCTAGCTTGGTGGATGTGTGGAGGGAGAGCAGTCCAGACCAGGGGAAGGATGTGGGCTGGGGGTCGATGGCAGGAAAGGCGAGAACAAGGCACAGTGAGGAGGTTAGTGGCAGAGGAGCGTAGTGTGTGGGCTGGGCTGTAGAAGGAGAGAGGGGAGATAAGGTAGGAGGGGACGAGGTGATGGACAGCCTTGAAGCTGAGAGTGAGGAGTTTTTGCCTGATGCGTAGGTTGATTGGTAGCCACTAGAGATTTTTGAGGAGGGGAGTAGCATGCCCAGAACATTTCTGCACAAAGATGATCTGGGCAGCAGCGTGAAGTATGGATTGAAGTGGGGAGAGACATGAGGATGGGTGATCAGAGAGGAGGCTGATGCGGTAATCCAGTCAGGATAGGATGAGATACAATGGGCTCACAGTCTAGAAGGGGGAGACAGACAACAAAACAAAACAAGTAGACAGACATCAATAGCAACAAAATAGATAAATAGAATTATAGCTATATACATACCATTAATAAAATAAATAGAATATTTAATACACTAATAATTGATAAACTAAATACTGATATACTACCAGAACGATTGCAGATTGAGGTGAGGCATTCTGGGAGAGATGTGTCCACAGAGTCCCTGTGGGTCAGAGACAACTCGACAGCATAAGACAAGAAAAGACTAAGTACTGCCACAAAATCATTTGCAAACTGTGAAATGATTTGCCAATTTATGGGACATATGGCACTGGAGCTGTATTCTCCTTTATGTTCTCTCATCCTTCCTGTTTCTACCAGTGCCTAGTCATCATTATCATCACAAGAAGCAGGGTAGTATAGTGGAGAGAGCACAGTCCTGGGAGTCAGAAACACCTGCATTCTAATCTCAGTTCCACCACTTGTCCGATACGTGACCTTGGGCAAGTCACTAAACTTCTCTGGGCCTCAGTTCTCTTATCTGTAAAATGGGGATTAAGACTGTGTGCCCCAGGTGGGATGTGGACTGTGTCCAGCTTGATTAGGTTGCATCTACTCCAGCGCTTAGTACAGTGCCAGGCACATAGTATGTGTCTAACAAATACCACAAAAAGAAAAAAAAAATAACCTAAATTCAAGTTCTAAGACTTTAATAATAATAATGATAATAATAATTATGGTATTTGTTAAGCGCTTACTAGGTGCCAAGCACTGTTCTAAGCACTGGGGTTGATACAAGTTAATCAGGTTGTCCCACGTGGGGCTCACAGTCTTAATCCCCATTTCAAAGATGAGGTAACTGAAGCACAGAGAAGTTAAGTGGCTTGCCCAAGGTCACACTGCAGACAAGTGGCATAGCTGGGATTAGAACCCATGTCCTCTGTCTCCCAAGCCAGTGCTCTTGCCACTTCTTTGTGCAAATGGCATGGCATGGCAAGTAAGGAGCTAACTAAACATATGACATCTTTGTTTTTAACCTGTCCCATGTTATTTTAGATCTGTATAAGCATAAATCTGTCCATTGTCAAAGATCAATCAATTAATAGTATTTATTGAGTACTTATTCATTCATTCATTCAATCATATTTATTGAGCACTTACTATGTGCAGAGCACTGTGCTAAGCACTTGGGAAGTACAAGTTGGCAACATATAGAGACGGTCCCTACCCAACAGCGGGCTCACAGTCTAGAAGGGAGAGGTAGACAACAAAACAAAACATATTAACAAAATAAAATAAATAGAATAGTAAATATGTACAAGTAAAATTAATAGAGTAATAAATCTGTACAAACATATATACAGGTGCTGTGGGGAGGGGAAGGAGGTAGGGCGGGGGGATGGGAAGGGGGAGGAGAGGGAGAGGAAGGAGGGGACTCAGTCTGGGAAGTCTTCCTGAAGGAGGTGAGCTCTCAGTAGGGCTTTGAAGGGAAGTCCTACTCTTCACTTCAAGGGTACTCTGTGAAGAGCACCCGGGGGAGTACAATAGAGTTAGCAGATTTGAACCCTGGCCTTAAGGAGTTTTACAGCCAGGATAGAGAGACAGATGAGGTGTAGATGAAAAGACCCTTACATGACTGACACTCCATTCCACACAAAGTCTGTCCTCTGCCATGATGATTCATTTACCTCTTGCCATGCCCTGTGCTGCTTTCGATTCTATATCATGGTCTCAGAGTCTTCCTGAAGACTCTTCTCAAAGCAAGTAAAGTCTCTCTTAATTGCTATACATCATCTCTGATGAAAAGTTTATGGGCTACCATTTCTGTGAAATAATTTTTAGGTAAATTTTCCCTCTCAAACTAGATTGAATTCCTATGGCTTCCTTATATTCACTTACCCCTTACAATTTTACAAGCACTCTAGCATTTTTTCAGTACAAGTTTCTCTGCCATTGGCAGTGTTGCTTGGGAACAACCTTTAATTTTTCTGCCATTTAGTAGAACAGCAAAGAATTCTTTAATCCTGAAAACCTATGAACCACCCACAAGACCAACGTCAATCATTTCTAATTCATTCTGTGGTTCAGAAACCAGGAAAAGGTTTCTGGTAAATACTTGAGTCTGTTTTCAAAGTACATCAATCAATCAATCAATAGTATTTTTTGAGTGCTTACTGTGTAAAAAGCACTGAATTAAGCGCATGGGAGAGTACAATATAACAGAGTTGGTAGACATGTTCCCTGTCCACAACAATAACTTACAATAGTAATAATAATAATGGTGTTTATTAGGAACTTACTATGTGCCAAGCACTGTGCTAAGCTCTGGGGTACACAGAGAAGCAGTGTGGTCTAGTGGATAAAGCATGAGTCTGAGACTCAGAAGGACCTGAGTTGTAATTCTGACTCTGCCATTGCCTGCTTTAAGACACTGGGCACTTCAGTTCTCTGTGCCTCAGTTCTCTCATCTGTAAAAGGGGGATTAAAACCGTGAGCTCCATGTGGGACATGGACTGTGTCCAACTAAAGCATGAGTCTGGGATTCAGAGGACCTGAGTTCTAATTCCAGGTCTGCCACTTGCCTGTTCTGTGATCTTGGGCAAGGCACTTCAGTTCTCTCTGCCTCAGTTCTCTCATCTGTAAAAACGAAGATTAAAACTGGGAGCTCCATGCGGGACATGGACCGTGTCCAACTTGATTAGCTTGTATCTACCCAGAGCTTAGTACGGTGCCTGTCACATAGTAGACATTTAACAAATACCGTTAAAAAAAACAAACAAAAATCCGGTAAACAGATCATTCCAGTGGCTGGGATAGTAGAAAATACTAACCTACTGTATCACCATACAATAAAAACTCACAGAACATTCTGGTTGTGTTTTTCCACATATCTTCAGATGCTGCTGCTTCTGGGTCACAATCATGAAAAACTGGGGTTTCATTCTGGGTTGCAGATTTTTAAGAATAATTACAAAATATATTGATGAGAAGTTGGAAAATCCTATCATCTCTTCCTCAAAGGGCCACCTAGGCCTTGCTGAGCGGCCTGGGTGACTCTGTGACATAAGCCATTCTAGTACATTGTGGCAACGATCCCCTTGGCTGGAGTTTGAAGGAAGCAGGTAGCAGAGGTGAAAACCAAAGCAGGTCTGGAGTGCTCTCTGGGGCTGAGGGCCGGGCTGCCTTGAAGGGTTCCATGACACTGCGGTACAGTCAAATCCTTGAGTTGTCAGTCAATCGCATTTATTGGGTGCTTACTGTGAGCAGAACACTGTACTAAGTACTTGGGAGAATACAGTGTAACAATAAACAAACACATTCCCTGCCCACAATGAACTGACAGTCTAGAGATGAGCTTGCAATCTGGAGTTGTCCCATGCTGGCATCATTGGATAGCAACCAGTAAACCTACCCTTCCTTATTCTGTCCCTTTTCCTCTTCCGGCTTGCCCTGGCCCACCAGTTTTTAAAAACTCTCTCCCTTTCTCCCCCTCTCTGTAAATTATATGTTTTTTCCCTCCTTTCTCTGTGACTCCCATGCAGCTCCCACCTCTTATGCTCCGAAACCCACTGCCTCCCTGCCAATCAGTTCCCTGCCCTCATAGATCTCCATTTTCCCCACATGGCTGGTGCTGGATTGTAATAACAATAAAACTGTGGCATTTGTTAAGTGCTCATGATGTGCCAAGCACTGAACTATGCACTGGGGTGGATACAAAATAATCAGTGCTGCACAGAGCCCACAGTCTAAGTAGAAACAGATATTGACTCCCTATTTTACAGGTGAAGGGAGTCACAGAGAAATTAAGTGACTTGCCCAAGGTCACACAGCAGGGATGTGGCAGAGCTGGGATTAGAACCCATGTCCTCTCTCAGGCTTGCGCTTTTTGCACTAGGCCAAACTGCTCCTCTAAATCAGTCAAGGAATGCCTCCTACTGGTGGGGGTTTTGGAGGGCTCTGAATATGGGGAAGGATGTGACTAAGAAAATTGATTTTACGTTTGACCATTTTGATTGGCATGGAAACAGGACATGCTTGTAGTATTAAACATTGGGGTTCAAGGCTTGTCGGGGGATTAAGCATAGACTTTGTTCCAAGCTTACATGGGCAAGGTCTGTTTTGGGACATTGCTGACCAGGGACCAAAGAGGCGATGCAGCTTCTAAAAGGTAATAAATAATAATAATAATTGTGATATTTGTTAAGTGCTTACTATATGCCAGGCACTGTACTAAGCACTGAGGTGGATACAGGCAAATTGGGTTGGACACCGTCCCTGTCCCACACAGGTCTCGCAGTCTTAACCCTCATTTTATAGATGAGGTAACAGCCCCAGGGAAATAAGTGACTTGCCCAAGATCACACAGCAGGCAAGTGACAGAGCCAGAATTAGAACTCAAGGTCCAATCTTCCCCTCAGAAATTTGATTCACCCTGGCAGGATTAATAATGATTTTTAGATTTATTAGTTCTCACCATTAGATTCTCAGGGAGCAGCAAACTGGGGTTGTTTTGGGTGAGCTCCAAATTTAGGGCGAGGGGTTGGGGCACGCACTTATATACATATCTGTAATTCATTTATTTATATTAATGTCTATCTCCCCCTCTAGACTGTAAGCTCCTTGAGAGCAGGGAACCTGTCTACCAACTCTGTTATATTGTACTCTCCCAAGCATTTAGTACAGTGCCCTGCGCACAGTAAGTGCTCAATAAATATGATTAATTGATGTCTTTTGGTGGTTTGTCTGAAAGCTACTGACGCTGGACATTTTCCCTCTGGAATCACCACCCTGGAAAATCTAACTGCAAAATCCCCAAGGAGCAAGTTCCATTCTATAAAAAGTCAGAAAAGTGTTTCTCCACTCTACTAGTCCCTGGATTTGCCCTGGGCATGATGAATTGCCAAAATCCCAGAGAAGAATCTCATTTTATTGGGCTGAAGCAATGGGCTGGTAGGTTGTCATTTTTTATTCAGATCTGATACTATGGATCCATCTGTCCTAGGACATGTGAGCAATACTAATAAATGATAAAATGTCTTGCTGTACATGTAACAAAGATGAGCTGTGATAAACAAACTGGATTCTAGCAGTTCTCCCACACTACTCATGAATCAATGGGCTTGATTTTTCCACGTTTGGCTCATGATCCATTGTGGAGATTTGGAATGGCTAGTTGGATGCCCAGATTAAACAACTCTGGACTTCTTTTGGGAAAATGCAATCAATTATTTATGAGATAAAGCCAAACCTCCTTCAGGTTTGATGCAGATATTTTGAAAGGGATTAGCCAACACAACATTTGAGGAAAGGTAATCCAAGCCAAATGGACTCAGAGCATCAGCTCATGTAAGAAGCTGGAAACTTTATATATGAGATTTTTAAACTGAAGATAAAAGAATAAACCCATGCCTAAAAACTGTGGATGGTACTATCAAATGTGAATGGGTGGGGAATCTCATGAATAGGAGAAATGGCGGGAGGGAAGTCTTGCCCTGTTTCCAATCCACTTCAAAATCAGGAAAGAATTTGTCAAACTTGGAAAAATTATTTAAATGCATGTCTTACCCACCTGCCCCCTTCATTTTCTCTTTTCTTTTCTGCAATTCACACAGATGTGAGTGCAGTTGGAGATAAAGTATGCTCTCCTTCTGGATTGTTTTACAAATATTTCCTAGCAACAAATTTCATAGCAACAAAGTTTTCACATATTTGTCATATTTTTCCTGAATCATTAATCTCTGAAACCACTGTCACTTTGCTGGTTCCATGAAATGCTATTACTAGACACTCACTGAGCTGCAAAATAATAAGATAAATGCACTTTAAAAAAACAGTGTAAAAATAAGTGGTTCAATTGTTCATGTAAAATCAATATTTTTTTCCAGTTTCTATGAATGTATTTATCTTAGCTAGTTATTCTTCTGCTACTCCTATGGAATTTTTCCAAAATTTTGTGATTCTGCCATCCCCTGTCCTTGGTTATCCAGATTTTCCATTTTTAAAGGCATTTTCAGATATCTATTGCTACAGAAAGATAGCCTTTGTCTAGAGTTTATGACATGAAACAGTCGTGATTCTGAATCCAAGTTACTGAGCTATGATGAGGAAATATGCCCAGCTAGCTTGATTTCTGGCAATTGTGGGCTACCTATGCCTCATCTGCAGGCAGCCAGGTTGTTAAATGGGTCAGGGGGCATCCCTAACTCAGTTGTACCATTTGCTGGGTTACAAATTAGGAAAATTACAGGCCTGCATCAGACAAAATGACTTCTAATGAACCAAAATCATTTGCCTCTGCATCAAAATGATTGTCCAATTATATGGAAAAAAAAACCCTTTTTATGTTTTCAATAACATCAATGTTCTGTAAAAGGGGACCATGAAAACAAGGTGGTTTTCCCAGGGGTCAGATAAGCCGAATTGTCAAGATTCAACAGACTCCAAATTCTGGTCAAAGGTTATTGTAAAACATTTCATTTTTTAATCATTATTGTGGAACTGAACCTTTGCCCACAAACTGTAAATTATTAAAAACAAATCCTCTGTCTCCTCAAAGATGCTGCCTTGGTAGTGTTTTTGCTTTCTTTAATTGCCTCCTGGCAGTTTCCCATTTCAAGTTAACTGTTTAAGCTAACTTTTTGGTCAGTATTTTCACTGATGCAGTGAGGAAGTGTGGGCTAGTGGAAAGAGCATGGGCCCCAGCCCGTCAGGGGAACTGGGGTCTACTTTCGGCTTTGCCACTTGCCTGCTGAGTGATCTCAGGCAAGTCACTTCACTTCTCTGTGGTTCAGTTTCCTCACCTGTGAAATGGGGAGTAAATACTTCTTTTCTCTCCCCCTAGACTATAAGTTCACCTCCGTATCAAACAGAAATTCTTCACCATTGGCTTTAAAACACTCAATCACCTTGCCTCCTCCTACTGTACCTTGTTACTCTCCTACTACAACCCAGCCAGCACACTTTTCTCCTCTAATGCTTTCTCACTGTACCACAATCTTGTTTATCTCACCACCAACCTCTCCCCACATCCTGCCTCTGGCCTAGAATGCCCTCCAACCTCATATCCTACAGATGATGATTCTCCCCCACTTCAAAGCTTTATTGAAGGCACATCTTCTTCAAGAGGGCTTCCCTGACCCAACCCTCCTTTCCTCTTCTCCCATTCTCTTCTGTATCCCCCCTCCCAGCCCCACAGCACCTATGTACATATCTGTAATTTACTTGTTAATATTAATGTCTGTCTCCCCTCTAGACTATAAGCTTGTTGTGCTCAGGGAATGTGTCTGTTTACTATGTACACTCCCAAGAGGTTAGTATAGTGCTCTGTATACAGTATGTGTTCAGTAAATACAACTGATTTAATATAACTGATTTACTGACTAACTGCCGGGGACTGTGTCCAATCTGATTATCCTGACATCTACTACTGCTTAACACACAGTAAAAATTTAACAAGTACCACAGTCATTATTATTATTAGTATCCTGATGCATTCAGTCTAACAAAATTTCTAGGTCATTTCTGGACCTCTTCCCATTTACACTTCAAAAATCTGGTAACCGATAGCAAACATTTACTCTGGGCTAGAATTTGGCACTAGTTCCTTAAAGGACCTATTTTTGCATGGTCTAGTGGATAGAGCACGGGCCTGGGAGTCAGAAGGACCTGGGTTCTAATCCCAGCTCCATCACTTGTCTGCTGTGTGACCTTGGGCAAGTCACTTCACTTTTCTGTGCCTCAGTTACCTAATCTTTAAAATGGAGATTAAGAGTGTGTGCCCCATGTGAGACAAGCTGATTAGCTTGCATCTCCCCCAGTGCTTAGGACAGTGCTTGACACATAGTAAGTACTTAAATACCATTATCACTGGAGAAGCAGTGTGGCTTAGTGGAAAGAGCCCGGGCTTTGGCCACCACTTACCAGTTGTGTGACTTTGGGCAAGTCACTTAACTTCTCTGGGCCTCAGTTACCTCATCTGTAAAATGGGGATGAAGACTGTGAGCCCCCCGTGGGACAACCTGATCACCTTGTTAACCTCCCCAGCACTTAGAACAGTGCTTTGCACATAGTAAGCACTTAAGAAATGCTATTATTATTATTATTATTAAGGAAAAGGAAAGCGCTTAGTACAGTGCTCTGCACACAGTAAGGGCTCAATAAATATGATTGAATGAATGAATAAATATCAGACCCTTAAACATCTCTACTGCTAGTTGATCAAGTCAGACTCCATTAATTCCATTAAGACTTAGCTTGACTAAACTTGTGTTGCTAGAGATAGGAACAGAATCAACATAGGTAATCTCAAAGTATTTTGCTATATGAATTTAGATTTTTCTTGAATTTACTGTTACAATTTACTCTTCTTTCTACTGCATTTGATTTTTGTCTTTGAGTGCAGACTTCTGAATATAATAACAATAATAATAATAATAATAATAATAATAATGGTATTTGTTAAGTGCTACTGTGTGCCAAGGACTGTTCTAAGTGCTGGGGTAGTTACAAGGTAATCAGGTTATCCCATGTGGGGCTCATTCATTCATTCAATCGTATTTATTGAGTGCTTACTGTGTGCAGAGCACTGTACTAAGCGCTTGGGAAGTACAAGTTGGCAACATATAGAGACGGTCCCTACCCAACAGCGGGCTCACAGTCTAGGAGGGGAAGACAGAGTACAAAACATATTAATAAAATAAAATAAATATAAAAGAGTAATAAATATGTACAAACATATGTACATATATACAGGTGCTTTGGGGAGGGGAAGGAGGTAAGGCGGGGGGGATGGGGAGGGAGATGAGGGGGAGAGGAAGGAGGGGGATCAATGTGGGAAGGCCTCCTGGAGGAGGTGAGCTCTCAGTAGGGCTTTGAAGGGAGGAAGAGAGCTAGCTTGGCGGATGTGTGGAGGGAGGACATTCCAGGCCTGGGGGATGACGTGGACAAAGCGGGGGTTGAAGAAGTCGGCCCTGTTGCTCACATGCAAGGGACCCTCCAGGTTGAGGCTCATAGTCTTAATCCCCATTTTACAGATGAGGTAACTGAGGTACAGAGAAGTTGAGTGGCTTACCCAAGGTCACACAGCAGACATGTGGCAGAGCCAGGATTCAATCGTATTTATTGAGCACTTACTGTGTGCAGAGCACTGTACTAAGCGCTTGGGAAGTACAAGTTGGCAACATATAGATTAGATATAGGATTAGAACCCATGTCTTCTGACTCAAGCTCTTTCCACTAAACCAAGCTAGTGACTCCTGTCATGCTTACAAGGATACTTGAGGGCTTCTATTTATCCTTTTTGATTTATACTTAATCCACTTTCATGCTTTGGGCCATAAAACAAAATTAAAGATGCCAATCGAGGGCAGTGTAGGTCACTGAGCTCTCCTGTGCCTTAGGCTTTGTCCTGCTGTTAGTGGATTTGGAATGCACTAGTGCAGAGAGGTTCTGTCCCAGCTGCCTTTTTTCTACACCACCTGCTTGACCTGGACTCTCGCTGCCAACGATAGCTAAGATGACTGCAGAGATGCGTTTGTAGATGCTAAAGTGACTCAGGGCCTTGGTCTTTTCCATTTTACCTTAGAGGCACTTTAAATAGTCTTTATTTCTAGGGTAATTCAGCCTGCCCCACCTGATGAAAGATTCCAATATTGAATGGCGGGTCAACATCTGTATCCGCTCACACTACTGTCACCGACTTCCAATACAGACCCATGTTACAGGGCCCAGCCATTTGGTGATGCTGAGCATCAGTAGATTGGGAAGCTCCTTGAAGGCAGGAATCAGGTCTACCAACTCTACTGTATTGTATTCTCCCAAGCACTCAGTGGTACAATGCAGTGCACAGTGTAAGCACTCAATAAATGTTACTGGCTGGTTGACTACACCTCTAAAGATAGAGAAGCAGCATGACCTAGCGGAAACAGCATGTGCCTGAGAGTCAGAGGACCTAGGCTCTAATCCTGGCTCTGCCATGGGTCTTCTGTGTGACCTTGAACAAGTCACTTAACTTCTATGTGCCTCAGATACCTCACCTGTAAAATCGGGATTAAATCCTATAAGCCCCATGTGGGATAGGGACTGTATCCAACATGATTAACTTGTATCTACCCCAGCATTTAGGACAATGTTTGGCACAAACCAAGTGCTTAACAAGCACTATAATTAGTACTTGTGCTACAGTTTTTATTATTTCCTTTCTCGCAGTCTCATTCCCAAGCACTTAGTACAGTGCTCTGCACACAGTAAGCACTCAATAAATGCAATTGAATGAATGAATTTCTTCCAGGCCCTAAATCCCTAGGGCCAGTGTAATATAACCAGATGTGCTCATCCTCTGCTTTCTCAATCATGCATCCAATACTTTAATGAACAGTTAAATGGCCTTCTTCATGGCATTGATTCAGATTTATCTTCCTATGTCAAATTATTTCCATATGTAGAAAATCGTAAGACAGTTCATCTTCAACTGAGGTTTCGCTAGCAAATTACCAAGGCCAATATTATTACTCAATAATGTTAAAGGGGAGGAGTAGAGACCCTAACAGATGCTTTGGCAGTTTTCTACTATAATAAGAATTCCTTGGAAGCTGGTCATATTAAGTATCACCAGGAGTCGTGGAACAGACACATCAGATACGCCTGGTCAATAAAATTGCTTAGTAGCATGACATTCAATTGATTGCAGGTAATTAGAGCTGAGAAGCACTGGGGAGGTGAAAAATGAAGCAAAATGAAAAGATCTGAGCAGGCTGAAGAGCAGAAACATCAGCAAGGGAAAGCCATTAGCCCCAGAAAGTAAATGAGGCAAAGACAGGCTAATCCCTGAACTACCAAACTGGGTTTGTATTGAACACCTTCTTCGAGCATTTGGAACCATCACTCCTGCTCAATTCAGGCCCTATTGGCAGGTCTAGCTCTCCCCACACATCTCTTGGAGTTGGCCATGCTCATGTTCCTTGGGCCTCTCCTTTCATCAATTCCAACTCCCATTCCTGCCTGCCATAGATTGCTCCACCCCTGATTCCATCCCCTCATAGCCCTCACCACATTGCACCACCTTGAACCCCAAGGGCCTCCTTCTCACCTCTAGGTCACCTGTCAAGACCTCTGACAGTGTGGGACTACCCCCGACCCTCACCAAATACTGCTCTTTCTCTGGGTCCTGAACCACCAAATAATAATTATAATAATTACAGTACTTGTTAAGCACTATGTGCCAAGCACCGTTCTAAACACAGGGGTTGATATAAACTAATCAGATTGGACACAGTCAATACCCCCATATGGGGCTCACAATCTTAATCCCCATTTTACAGATGAGGTCACTGAGGCCCAGAGAAGTTAAGTGACATGCCCAAGGTCACACAGCAGACTTGTGGCAGAGCAGGAATTAGAGCCTGGGTCCTTCTGACTCCCAAACCCATGCTCTATCCACTAGGCCACACTGCTTCTCAATTCTGTATCCTTCATCCTCCTTAATATTAACCCTGCCTACACCTCCCCTTTAGTCCAGCTGTGCTCCCCTTTCCTCTAGCTCTGACTCCCAGCCACTCCAAAAGCACTACCAGAACTCTATCGTTGCTGCCCACTCCAAATTGTTCCCATGTCCTCCCAAGAATTCTGGGTCTCCTTCCTGTCCCAACCCCAAGCTGTCTTTAGCCCCTTATTGGGGTTTGTGTTCACACTATCTGTAAAACAACTTCAGATTGCATCAGGTAGGACATAAGAGCTGTGCCATAACCAGAGTCAAGACTCAGTAAAAATGCAGAGGAGGTTAGTGGTAAACATTTTTTTTTAAAATAGCATTTGTTCAGCTCTTACTATGTGCCAGGCACTGTACTATGCCCTGAGGTAGATACAAGCTAATCAGGTTGGACACAGTCCCTGTCCCACAAAGAGCTCACAATCTTAATCGCCATTTTACAGACGAAGTAACCAAGGCCCACAGAAGTGATATGATTTGCCCAAGATCACACAGCAGACATGTGACAGAGCCAGGATTAGAATCCTGATCCCTCCAACTCCAAAGCCTGTGCTCTATCTACCAGGCCACACTGCTTCTCATTCAGCTGGGAAATGCAGTTGGAAAATCCAGGGTATAGAAATGTTGGCCCACCATTCCCAAGACCATTCAGGGTTTAAGCAAGTGAGAGAAGTTTTGGGACAAGAACTCTTGGAGTAGAGGGCAGGGAAGCAGGGCAATTGGGGGTTAGGATCATTCATTCATTTTATTTATTGGGCACTTATTGTGTGCAGAGCACTTTCCTAAGTGATTAGGGGAGTATACTATGACAATAAACAGACACATCACCTGCCCATGGGCCCTGGGAAGCAGGGAGGAGAGGAAGGGGCTACTCTGGTTTTCATTTTTGAGTCATGTTGATCAGAATCACTTAACATCTGGGATGTGAGTTTTGCCTTGATGACAGTCCATATGTTGATATTTTGATTTTGCAACATCAAGGGAGAGGGATGACAGAGCTACTACTTGCTAGAGGTTTCAGTGTGACGTTTTGAAACATACATAAGGATAAAAGGTTGGTCTAAGGCTAAAAATGCCATTTTACCAGGGGTCAGAAATCAGTCAGTAAATGGTACTTTTTGAGTGCTTATTATGTGCAGAACTCTGTACTAAGCTCTTGGAAGAGTACAACAGAGTTAGCAGATATGTTTCCTGCCCTCACCGCGCTTAGAGTCTAGAGGAATGCCTAGGAACGTTTCTAAAGTGCAGCTGGCCTTATCCATACCAACTCTGTCATCTTTCTGGGTGAGAAATCAAATCTTTCTTCAAATTTCTACCCACTGTCCTGTAACTGCCTTAAAAATACCCGTAACAGCTCTATTCCAGTAGACTGTGAGCTCCTTAGGGACAGGGATCCTGTTTACTACCTCTATTGTGCTTTCCCACTTAGGCTTAGTGGAAAGAGCCCAGGCTTGGGAGTCAGAGGTTGTGGGTTCTAATCCCACTTTCACCACTTAGCTGTTTGACCTTGGGCAAGTCACTTAACTTCTCTGTGCCTCAGTTCCCTCATCTGTAAAATGGGGATGAAGACTGTGAGCCCTATGTGGGACAACCTGATTAACTTGTATCTACCCCAGCTCTTAGAACAGTGCTTGGCACTTAGTAAGCGCTTAAACAAATACCAACATTATTATTCTTATTATTACTTAGGACACCTGCTCACTGTAAGCACTCAGTACCATTGCTTGATTGATATTGTAAATATCTACCAAGAGTTTTTTTTCCAAAATAGACCCAATGTGGGCAAGGTTTTGGGCTTTGTTAAAATTGCTATTTTAAAACTATTTTTTACCCTTCTTATATAAATGTCCTCAATTACATAGCAAGCACAGTAGTTAGAATTATACACAGCTACTTTTGTTCTTCATTGGTGAACAAAGGGAGGTAATTATCCTTATTTTCAACATTTCCTCCCCCTCTTTCCAGGCAGCAATCTGGCCAGAGTTACTCCCACCGAGACAGGCCCAGGGAACACTTACTGGGAAAACTGGATTCAGTGATGATATTCTGTTGGATGAATGAAACAATAATACAGTTAGCCCTTTGTTTTTCTTTTCAGAGCAAAGAATGAAGGGCTAATATCTTGCAACGATTCATACTTTTTAAAACTCAAAACAGGGAGAAACAGTAGCTTTTTAAATAGTGGATTTAATGGCAAACTAATTCTTCAGGGAAAAAAAAAACTAATTCTGAGTTGTTTCTTTAAAGATTTACAAAACCACCACATCACGATAGTTTAGTAAGGTCAACACAATTGTGGCAATGTGCTATTATTCTTAAAAAACAAAACAGAACACAAGAGAAGCAGCTGTAAGCTTGAAAACTATGATTTGGATTAATTACAGTTAAGTGAGGAGAGGTTGGTGATCCGTATGATACAAATGTAGAAAAAGTGATTTCTTCTTTCACCAAAATTTATTTACTATTTCAGTGCTTATTTAGAGTGCTTACAAGAGATGTGATGGCTATGAAGTGATGACTTGATTAATATAGTGCACTCCAGATAATCTGATAACATTTCCTCCATTATTTTCCCTAATAACTGCCCCTCTCCTTTAATATGTACCATCTATCACAAGCTATTCTGGCTTTATGACCATCTGAATTACAAAATCGGAATGTAACTGTTAATTTTGGCTCGATGTCTCTGGGAAATGCATTCAGCAATCCAGACAATATTTCTCATTTCTTGTTCCTTCAGCTTTATGTATGCATAAAATACTCCAAAATGGAATTGCCTGTTGAAGGCGAGCACATTCATTTGAACCTAAGACAAAAAAAGAAATAAATATATTAATCTTGCATTGAAAATTCTGAATTTATGAAAAGGCACTGAGTATGGCTTGGTCAAAAATATTTCCTCATCCTGCTGTTTTACACTCTCACATTAAAGTCAGGACCGGTCAATGTTTTGGACCCAGATAGCCACTCTTGACAACTTGCCTGGCACTCAATGATGAAGTCAGTTAGCCAATAAACATCAGGTTCTCCAAAAGTAAAACAGAAAGGTCCATCTGCTGAACACACAAGTTGCAAAAAGCCTTGCTTGGTCCACCAGCTTTTTTTGACCATTAGCATTTGTTAAGCTATGTGCCAAGCATGCCAGGGTAGATTCATGTCAATTAGGTTTGACACAGTCCCTGTCCCACATTGGGGCTCAGTTTAGAGAAGACAGAGGGGTAGAGGAGCCAGGGGGCCTCTCCTCTTTCTTACTAAAGGCATCTGAGGTGAGGACCTCTAAGTTGGGTTGACTTGATGCTCCTCTTGAATGTAGCTAGAGCTGCAGGGAGGGGAATTAATAATAATAATAATAATAATGATGGTATTTGTTAGGCGCTGACTGTGTTAAGCACTGGGGTTGATACAAGCTAATCAGGTTGGACACAGTCCCACATGGGGCTCACAGTCTTAGTCCCCATTTTCCAGATGCGACAACTGAGGTACAGAGAAGTGAAATGACTTACCCAAGGTCACACAGCAGACATGGGGTGGAGCCACTGTGGGAGGAAGTGATTGGGGGAGAAAATAGTGCTCTGTCCTGCCTTTCCCACGTGGGACAGGGACTAAGTCCAACCTGATTTACTTGTATCCACCCCAACACTTAACACAGTACCTGCCACACAGTAAGTGCTTAACAAATACCAGAATTATTATTATTATTATATATGACAGTCCACCACTCCTGATCAATAGATGGCATTTGAGTGCTGACTGTGCACAGACCACTGTACGAAGCACTTGGGAGAATATTATATGGGTTGGAAGATATACTCCTTGCCCATGAGGAGCATAACTCTCCCCATTTGCAAACCCCTCCTAAAAAATCTGCATCTGCGCATCAGGCAGAAACTCCTCACCCTGGGCTTCAAGGCTCTCCATCACCTCACCCCCTCCTACCTCACCTCCCTTCTCTCCTTCTACAGCCCAGCCCGTACCCTCCGCTCCTCTGCCGCTAATCTCCTCACCGTGCCTCGTTCTCGCCTGTCCTGCGTCGACCCCCGGCCCACATCATCCCCCTGGCCTGCAATGCCCTCCCTCCCAACATCCGCCAAGCTAGCTCTCTTCCTACCTTCAAGGCCCTACTGAGAGCTCACCTCCTCCAGAAGGCCTTCCCAGACTGAGCCCCCTCCTTCCTCTCCCCATTGTCCCCCTCTGCATCCCCCTGTTTTACCTCCTTCCCTTCCCCACAGCACCTGTATGTATGTATATGTTTGTACATATTTATTACTCTATTTATTTATTTATTTTACTTGTACATATCTATTCTATTTATTTTATTTTGTTAATATGTTTGGTTTTGTTCTCTGTCTCCCCCTTCTAGACTGTGAGCCCACTGTTGGGTAGGGACTGTCTCTACATATTGCCAACTTGTACTTCCCAAGCGCTTAGTACAGTGCTCTGCACACAGTAAGTGCTCAATAAATACAATTGATTGATTGATTTAAAAAATCAGCTCTCCTCCAAGAGGGCTTCCCTAAGTCTTCATACCCCTACTTGCCGTCCCCTCAGTCACCTATGCACTTTGCTGTGTATCCCTAAGCACTTTGGTAGCCACCTCAACCCCAAAGCACATATGTACATTATCCTTTTATTCTACTTATTTCCCCCTATTTGTAATTTATTTTAATGTAGACCGTAAGCTCCTGGTGAGCAGGGATAGTGTATACTGGCTTAGCATGGGCCTGGGAATCAGAAGGATCGGGATTATAATCCTGATTCCACCATGTATCTGCTGTGTGACCATGGGCAAGTCACTTCACTTCTGGGCAAGTCACTTCACTTCTCTGTGCCTCAGTTACCTCATCAGTAAAATAGGGATAAGAATGTGAGCCTTATGTGAGGGACTGTGTCCAAACTGATTAACTTGTATCTACCCCAGTGCTTAGAATAGTGCTTGGCATATAGTAAGTGCTTAATATGTACCATAATTATTATTATCATTGTTATAACTTTCCCAAGTAATAACAATAATAATAATAATAATAATGGCATTTGTTAAGTGCTTACTATGTGCCAAGCACTATTCTAAGCACTGGGGGGATACAAGGTAATCAGGTTGTCCCACATGGGGCTCACGGTGTTAATCCCCATTTTACAGATGAGATAACTGAGGCACAGAGAAGTTAAGGGATTTGCCCAAAGTCACACAGCTAAGTGGCAGAGCCAGGATTAGAACCCCTGACCTCTGAGTCCCAGCCCATGCTCTTTCCTTTGAGCCATGCTGCTTCTCTAGTAGAGTGCTGTGCACCCAATAAGCACTCAGTAAATGTCATTCATTGATTGATCAATCCTGGTAGCCCTGTGCTCCCAGAAGACAACCTCATTTTGTTGACCTGTGTTTATTTTGATACAAGGCACAATAAGCAACAAGAAGCACGATCCAGAACCAGAAATAAATGTAAGATAACAGAATAATGGATTTTATACTACTTTTCTTACCTCATGTTCATAAAATGCATCTTCTAGGGTTTTTCCTCCACTGCCATCCCCTAATGCTTCAAACAAAGGCTTGTACTCCTTAACAGAAAAGGGAAGTTTCTCAGTCATGAGTTTTTACAACATCCAAACAATACTGCATCAAATACTTCTTCAAGATTAATGGAGGGAGAGTCTAGAATCTTTCACTTCTCTTCACCAGTAGGGAGAAACTATTTTTGGATGCACTAAAAGGAACAAAGATTAAAATTGCTCAATAAAGAGTGTATATTTTATTATATTAAAGATCCATTTCTAAACTCAGTTGGGAGAACATGGTAGCCCCCATAGGAGAAAATAGGCTGCAGGTGGTCACCATGCATACATACCCCATAATAATCGGCCACATTCTTCATTTGCTCAAAATCTTCTGCTTGGGCGAGGAGGCGTAACCCTTCTGGATAAAGTTTACCACAGGTTGGATACAGAGTCTCTCGTTCACTTTTGGTCAGCTCAGTGCCAAATGAATTAAGCGTGATGATAAAAGCACGTCTGTCGGCCTCAAACTTAATTGATAAAACATAAAAGGTTTCAGAAAAAAAAAAAATCAAGCCATCTGCTAAACTCGATTCATGTAACAGTAGACCATTTTGCCAATCCATTTCTCAAGCAATTTGTTTTCCTTTCCTGACATCTGGATATGGGGTAAAAATGTGGCCATTGGAGGTTTTTAAACAGGGGGTGGATTATATAGCTGGAGATCATTTCCCTTGTCCTTGCCTACAAGTGTACAAAAATAACATTTATCAGGCTTCCCTTGCCAGCAAGCAAAGCCTCAGAGATAAGAAAGTGATTACGCTTATCTAAATGACTCTCCATTGATGAATTGTCACTAGAAAGTTCAGTGGTGATAGATACTCATTAACTACATCTCCCTTTTAAAGTCCAGGGTTGAAGAAAGGGCAGATTGGAGCAGCTCCTTCTTCCTCCAAAGAGGACATTGCTGGAAGATATTTAAGCCAACTTTGGCCAAGGATGAGAGAATACATTTTATTCAGATTAGAGCTGGGCTCCTCTCCACGCTTCCCTTTCACGTGCAGATTCACCTTGAATACTACAGAAATGGGAACTCAAGGCCCAGACGGACAAGCTGGAACATTCCAACAACATCAGCAGGCAAAAAACCAATGGGCGTTTACTGAGCACAATCCAGGGAGGCTGAAAATTACCAACATACTTCCCAGCCAAAGTCTGACTGCTCAATTTACTCTGGTATTGTTGCATTCCTGCACATGGTTTAGAGTAATTGCAGGAAAAGAAGCCTCATGGGTTAGAAAGGGAACAGGTAAATGCTTTAAAATAACTGAGACGCCTCTAATGTACATCTCTTGGCATAAATTGGCATATGTTGCCAACTTGTACTTCCCAAGCGCTTAGTACAGTGCTCTGCACACAGTAAGCGCTCAATAAATACGATTGAATGAATGAATGAATAAAAAAAAAATGAAGACTGCTTTCTTACCTCCAAAATCGGGCACATTATTTCTGCTGTGACATCCCCATGAGCTTTGCAGAATTTGTAGAAAGCTTCAAGGTAAGACTTTAAAAAAAGAAACAAGGTGCAAAGAACTATGTGTTTGACTTTTAGAAATCTGAGAGATCAGCTCCTGATTATTTTTCTGGGTATGGGAATAGCAGCCCCCTCCCAGCACCCCCGCCCACACCATCCATACATACACACACACACACACACACACACACGCACACACACACACACACACACACTCTCTCTCTCCAAATTATTCCTCAAAATTACATTTGGCAAATACATTGAATGCACACATTTCACAACACAGACTGGAACACAGGGTTAATGTTATCAGGGATTGTGTCCCACAGGCAGGGTCAATATTGGGGGCATCACATACAAGTCCCCTAACTCTAGGAACCTTGAGATCACCACATCTGCCTGAGGATTGGACTGCAATGTTGGATTTTCCACATGCAGCCATATCTCCCCACCCCACTGTGACCCCGGGGAAAGGAGGAAACGGGGAAAGTATGGGAGGTCAGACAGACTGTCAGGGGGATAAAAGAAGGTAAAACCAGCAGCAGTCAAATAGGTGGACTTCCAAGTGAATTGGGATGGAGGCCTGAGAATGAAATCTCTTGGAAAAATACCCTGCCAACAATACCTCAGCCTAATGTTTCTCAGCCCTCTGAATTGAATTGTACCAAATGCACCAAGATCAAATCCGGTATCCTACCTGGCTCATGAGGCAGGGACACTAACACGGTTGCGAGCCAGACAGAGTCATGAGAAGGATTTTCATTTGTTCAAACCCAGCTGCTGTGTAAAGCTTAATCAATCAACTGTACTGAGCGTTGACTGTGTGCAGAGAGCTGTACTAAGTGCTTGTACAATATAACAGAATTGGCTCATGTTCTCTGCTCAAAACCAGCTTACAGTCTAGAGGAGAAGTTATAAAGCTATACATGTTTGATGAGTTGAAATCTGTGCTGCGGACAGCCAGCCCTCAGAATGCTGGAGGGACACCGATTTCTTGCGGAGTACACAAAATCAAACCTTAATCTTAATTTATTTTGCTTATAATTAATCCAAAGAGCAGCCAGACTCAAAGAAGTGTGTGAATAATAATAAAAAACAATAACTATAATTATTAAGCACTTATGTGCCAGGGACTGTAGTGGAGACAAGATAATCAGATTGGATAGTCCCTGTACCACAGAGGACTTGTGATGCAAAAAGCAGGGAAACAGGTGTTTTATCTTCCTTTAACAGATGAGGAAACAGAGAAGTTCCATGACTTGTCCAAGGTCACTCAGCAGGCTAATGGTGGAACTGGGCCTTGAACCTGACTCTGGATCCCACAGTTCCATGCTATTTTCTACTAGGCAATCCTTTCTTTAATTTTAAAAATCATCCTTAAAACATTCACCCAACAATTCTCATTTTAGCCTCAGCAAATGATTAAAATTGTTGCTTACACAGTAAGATGGTGCTTGACCTTTGTAGAAAGATAGTGCAGGCGTGAAAAATTTGTCTATGACAGTCTCTGAAATTACCCTAAATAAACCTAAAGACATCAGAATAGGGCCCATGCTACAAATAAACTAAAATGGGGTGACTTCACACTAGGGCTTTGAAGTTCATACTGCTGTTTGGATTATTGGAGACTGACATTGGCTATAACTCGTTTTAGTACCATAATTTCTTCCTAAGAGCTCATTTTCAAAGAACTATAAACAACTACATATTTCAAGAAATATTTTACCTTGTATAACTTGTTACGCATAATTTCAATATTCAGTTCATTAAGAGTATTTTCAGACATGCAGTCTTGGAAAAAAGGAGCTGAAAGAAGAGATGTCACAGGATAAAACCATAAGCACTAACTGGGAAAACCTTTGATCCAAATCCACATAAGCACTTTTCTCCCCTCTGAGAAGAGACTGGGGGGAGAGGTTCTTTGTTATTTTACAGAATTAATGGAGACTTCTTTGAACGAGAAATATGCAGAAAGATATAATCACTGTAATAATTCCTTTGTGTTCTGTAACAGGAACTGACCTTTATAATGAGTGGCTGGCAGGTCTAATTGCTAAGTGGGAAATTGTATCAATCATTCTTTGGGCCTTTTATTTTAAACAGTTGTCACCACAACAAATGACAATATAGTATGAAATTTTGAAAAAAAAATCAATTCTCACAGATAATTGAGAGAACCTGCAGAGCAGCTGATAAGTGTCAGTTCTGTACTGGAATCTCAAGTAGGCCAGTGAAACTGCAAGGTGAAACTGCAAGGTTAAATTACTGTTCCTGCAAATACAACGTTTGCAAAAATGATGAGGGTGTTTTTTTTTAATGGTATTTGTCAAATTCTTTGTGCCAGGCACTGTAAAGATACAAACTTGTCAGGTAGGACACAATCCATACCCCACATGGAGATCACAATCTTAACCCCCATTTTACAGATCGAATAACAGGCACAGAGAAGTTAAGGGACTTGCCCAAGATCACAGCAAAAATGACAAAGGCGGTTTTAAAACTCAGGTCCTTTTGACTTTCAGGCCCATGCTCTATCCACTAGACTGTGCTGCCTCTTTACATTCTATTGCCATCCACCCATCACCTATTCATATTCATGCAACCATCACATTCCCTATGAAATAAGTGTGAACTCAAATGAGCTTTCCAAACACTTGGAAGACACCCGAAGACAATTATGGACTATCTGGCATTTTAATACCTAATGGTGTTTCAACCAGAACAGCATTAAACAGATCAGAGGATGTCTCAGCAATGTTGACCGCTTCCATTTCCATGAAACTGCCCAAAGGGTGGCACTTCAGAAGAATTTCATTTACAGACTTTTTTTGCAATGTCCCATTGATCAGCAGAATCACATTGTCAATCATGTAACTGCACCTGGTTTGGATAGAAAAATGATCTTACTAAGGATAGAAATGGCTTAACATCAACAAGAACAGCCCAACCATAAAGACCAAATGCAGCCTGGGTGTTCAACACTTTCTAATACAAAATTTTATTATGATCATTTGTGCTTTAATTCCCTGTTGAATCTTAAAGTAGGTTCATGGCTGGTCATTGGAGTTTGAAATGAACTCAGTCATGGAGGACTAAGAGTTTGACACCACAAGAGGATAAAGGTATTTTTTTCCTCCAAACTTAATAATAATAATAATAATAATAATAATAATAATGGTATTTGTTAAATGCTTACTATGTGCCAGGCACTGTCCTAAGCGCTGGGGTTGGGCACAGTCCCTGTCCCACATAAGGCTCACAGTCTTAATACCCATTTTATAGATGAGGGAACTGAGGCCCAGAGAAGTTAAGTGCCTTGCCCAAAGTGACATGACAAGTGGCGGAGCCGGAATTGAAACCCATAACCTTCTTACTCCTAGGCCTGTGCTCTATCCACAAGGCCACATTCTCAGCTTCTTCTTCCCCAGACATTGAAGAGCAAAGTCCTTAGATTCTTGATATTCCCACTTCTTTCATGTTCTCTTTGGGAATTTATAGTAATAATAATAATAATAATAATAATAATAATAATAATAATAATAATAATGGTATTTGTTAAGCACTCTCCCACTTTCCCAGACTCACCGGAAAAGGAGGAGGTGTCAGTTTCCTCCTCGCCCCCCAGTGTCGCTTTCGCACTATCCCTCCTCCCCCTTCCCTTCCCTTCCTTTGAAGCTCACATTCGCCTCTACCACCCCCTCCAGATTCTTGTAGCCGTCATCTACCGCCCCCTCCCCCCGGCCCCACCTCCAACTTCTTTAATAATTTTGACCCCTTCCTCACCTTCTTTCTCTCCTTTTCCATGCCCACTCTGATCCTCAGAGACTTCAACATCCACGTGGATATCCCTGGTGACTCCTCTGTCGCCCACCTTCTATCTCTCCTTGATGCTGCCAACCTCTTGCTCCACCCCACCTCACCCACTCAGCAACTTGGTCACACCCTCGACCTCATCATCTCCTACCACTGCACTGTCTCCACCCTCCCCAACTCTGAAATCCCTCTCTCTGATCATAATCTTCTCACGTGCCTCCTCACTCACACTCCTTTCCCCTGTAAATCCATATTACTCCCTCACAGAGATCTCCACTCGCTTGACCCCATCCATCTTTCTGAGCACCTCATACCCCACCTCGCCTCCCTTTCCTCTCTACCCAGTCTTGATGATCAGATTACTTTCTACTGAGCTAGACTCGCTAGCTCCCCTTTCCCTTCGCCACTGTCGTACCACTAACCCACAGCCCTGGATCACTGCCACTGTCCGCCTCCTTCGCTCTTATGCTCAAGCTGCCGAACGCTGCTGGCGAAAGTCTAAACACCATGCCAACCTCGTTCACTTCAAGTTTATCCTTTCCTGCCTTAACTCAGCCCTCTCCTCTGCCAGACAAAACTATTTCTCCTCCCTTATTGACACCCATGCCCATCATCCCCGTTAGCTCTTCCGTACATTCAACTCCCTTCTCAGGCCCCCGGTTCCTCCCCCTCCTCCTTCCCTCACTCACAATGATCTGGCCTCCCACTTCATTAATAAAATTAAATCCATCAGGTCTGACCTCCCCAAAGTCACTCCCCACCCTTCTCCAACCCTCTGGCTCTCAACACTCTCCGCTACTCTCCCATCCTTCCCAGCAGTATCCTCAGAGGAGCTCTCCTCCCAAGTGCTACTCTGGCCACCTGTGCTTCTGATCCCATTCCCTCTCATCTCATGAAATCTCTAGCTCCATCCCTTCTCCCCTCCTTAACTTCCATCTTCAACTGCTCACTCTCCACTAGTTCCTTCCCCTCTGCCTTCAAACATGCCCATGTCTCTCCCATCCTAAAAAAACCCTCTCTTGACCCCACCTCACCTTCTAGTTATCACCCCATCTCCCTCCTACCATTCCTTTCCAAACTCCTTGAACAACTCATCTACACGCGCTGCCTCGAATTCCTCAACACCAACTCTCTCCTCGACCCCCTCCAATCTGGCTTCTGTCCCCTACATTCCATGGAAACTGCCCTCTCAAAGGTCACCAATGACCTCCTGCTTGCCAAATCCAACGGCTCATACTCTATCCTAATCCTCCTTGACCTTTCAGCTGCCTTCGACACTATGGACCACCCCCTTCTCCTCAACATGCTATCCAACCTTGGCTTCACAGACTCCGTCCTCTCCTAGTTCTCCTATCTCTCCGGTCATTCATTCTCAGTCTCTTTTGCAGGCTCCTCCTCCCCCTCCCATCCCCTTACTGTGGGGGTTCCTCAAGGTTCAGTTGTTGGTCCCCTTCTGTTCTCAATCTACACTCATTCCCTTGGTGAACTCATTCATTCCCACGGCTTCAACTATCATCTCTACACTGATGACACCCAAATCTACATCTCTGCCCCTGCTCTCTCCCCCTCTCTCCAGGCTCGCATCTCCTCCTGCCTTCAGGACATCTCCATCTGGATGTCTGCCCGCCACCTGAAACTCAACATGTCTAAGACGGAACTCCTTGTCTTCCCTCCCAAACCCTGCCCTCTCCCTGACTTTCCCATCTCTGTTGACGGCACTACCATCCTTCCCGTCTCACAAGCCCGCAACCTTGGTGTCATCCTCGACTCCGCTCTCTCATTCACCCCTCACATCCAAGCCGTCACCAAAACCTGCCAGTCTCAGCTCCGCAACATTGCCAAGATCCGCCCTTTCCTCTCCATCCATACCGCTACCCTGATCGTTCAAGCTCTCATCCTATCCTGTCTGGACTACTGCATCAGCCTTCTCTCTGATCTCCCATCCTCATGTCTCTCCCCACTTCAATCCATACTTCATGCTGCTGCCCGGACTGTCTTTGTCCAGAAATGCTCTGGGCATGTTACTCCCCTCCTCAAAAATCTCCAGTGGCTACCAATCAATCTGCACATCAGGCAGAAACTCCTCACCCTGGGCTTCAAGGCTCTCCATCACTTCGCCCCCTCCTACCTCACCTCCCTTCTCTCCTTCTACAGCCCACCCCGCACCCTCCGCTCCTCTGCCACTAATCTCCTCACCGTACCTCGTTCTTGCCTGTCCCACCATCGACCCCCGGCCCACGTCATCCCCCAGGCCTGGAATGTCCTCCCTCTGCCCATCCGCCAAGCTAGCTCTCTTCCTCCCTTCAAGGCCCTACTGAGAGCTCACCTCCTCCAGGAGGCCTTCCCAGACTGAGCCCCTTCCTTCCTCTTCCCCTCGTCCCCTATCCATCCCCCCATCTTACGTCCTTCCCTTCCCCACAGCACCTGTATATATGTATATATGTTTGTACATATTTATTACTCTATTTATTTTACCTGTACATATCTATTCTATTTATTTTATTTTGTTAATATGTTTGGTTTTGTTCTCTGTCTTCCCCTTTTAGACTGTGAGCCCACTGTTGGGTAGGGACTGTCTCTATATGTTGCCAACTTGTACTTCCCAAGCGCTTAGTACAGTGCTCTGCACACAGTAAGCACTCAATAAATACGATTGATTGATTGATTGACCGCACCTGGAGAGTTTTCAGTACTCAACTAGTCTCATCTGCAAGAGGGAAAGTCAAGGAGAGGCATACCCATTCCATTTCTAGCTTGGAATATGTTGCCAACTTGTACTTCCCAAGTGCTTAGTACAGTGCTCTGCACATAGTAAGCACTCAATAAATACGACTGAATGAATGAATGAATTGGGCAGTGGCTAGCGAGTGGGAGGCAATCTGCTACAAGTCAAAACTTACCTGAGCATGGGAGAGAGTCGAAGACAGAGACTCAAGTTTACTGCACAGAATCAGGCACTGGTAAAACACTCTCATATTTTTACCAAGAAAACTCTATGGATACACTACCAGAATGATTGTAAATGGAGGTGGGGCGTTCTGGGAGAGATGTGTCCATGGAGTCGCTATGAGTCGAAGATTACTCGACAGCATAAGACAAGAGAAGACTGTGCTGAGCATTGTTCTAAGACCTGGGGTAAATACAAGATATTCAGGATGGACATAGTCCCTATCCAATAAAAGATTCACAGTCTAAGTATGAGGGAATAGGATTTAATCCTTCCTTTCAGATTAGGAAACTGAGGCCCAGGCAAGTTACATGATCTGGCCAAGATCATGTAGCAGACAAGTAGCGGGGGCCAGGATTAGAATCCAAGCCCTATGACTCCCAATCTTGTGCTGTTTCGCAGGCCACGCTGCTTCCCACCAACTTTACTTGCTAGCTAGATTGCTCCTTGATACTAAACCACCAGGCCTGCTTTATCACATCTCTTGCACTGGCTCCAGATATGTTATGTGCAGCTGTCTCTCCTTGCACAACTGCCCTCTTTCTGATCATCATCATCATCATCATCAATCGCATTTATTGAGCACTTACTGTGTGCAGAGCACTGTACTAAACGCTTGGGAAGTACAAATTGGCAACATATAGAGACAGTCCCTACCCAACAGTGGGCTCACAGTCTAAAAGGGGGAGACAGAGAACAAAACCAAACATACTAACAAAATAAAATAGAATAGATATGTACAAGTAAAATAAATAGAGTGATAAATATGTACAAACATATATACATATATATATGTGCTGTGGGGAAGGGAAGGAGGTAAGATGGGGGGATGGAGAGGGGGATGAGGGGGAGAGAAAGGAAGGGGCTAAGTCTGGGAAGGCCTCCTGGAGGAGGTGAGCTCTCAGTAGGGCCTTGAAGGGAGGAAGACAGCTAGCTTGGCGGATGGGCAGAGGGAGGGCATTCCAGGCCCTAGACATCCTGACTCCCAAACAATGCTTCCTCATCTCTCATCACTGTTTCCCACTTCAGTGAGTGACCAGCAAAACCCCCAACCCAGGGTTAGGGTTAGGCTCCACAACTTCTTTGCTGTGTGACTTTGGGCAAGGCACTTAACTTCTCTGGGCCCCAGTTACCTCATCTGCAAAATGGTGATTAAGAGTGTGAGTCCCACGTGGGACAGAGACTGTGTCCAACCTGATTAATTTGTATCTACCCCAGCACTGATAACAGTGCTTGGCACGTAGTAAGTGCTTAACAATTACCATAATTGTAATTATTGTTTTTAGATGGCAATAAGGGAAGCTCTATCCCCTTCAGGCAGCCACATGTGCGTGCGCGCACACACACACACTCTCCCCCTCCTGCAAAAAAAAGAAGCAGCACTTTAAGAGATCAAGCATGGCCTAGTGGCAAGAACACGGGCTCGGGAGTCAGAGGACGTAGGTTCTAATCCCAGCTCTGCCACTTGTCTGCTGTGTGACGTTGGACAAGTCACTTGTCTTCTCTGAACCTCAGTTACTCCATCTGTAAAATGGGGATTAAGACTGTGAGCCCCACTTGGGACAACCTGATTACCTTGTATCTACCCCAGTGCTTAGTACATAGTAAGTGCTTAACAAATACCACAATTACTATTATTATTATTATTATTACCTACCTCTACCTCACACTCCCACTCACTCAACTGCACATATAGCAACCCCCAGACACACACAAATGCATTCTCAAGCTATCACCCCTCCGGAGGGCCTGGACAAGCTAAGTTCTGGTCGCTGCCACAACAGCTTCCATGGGGGCCAGCCAAAGTTTGAGGTAGGGGTCCACTCTTCTCCACAGCATCAGCCTCACTTCTTCCTCCCTCTCACAGGGGCAACAGAGCCTTGTTTCTAGCCTCACTGGCTCCTGGTCAATCAGTCAAGCAATCAATGGTATTTATTGAGTACTTCCTGCAGATCACTATAGTAAGTGCTTAGGAGAGTACAATATAACAGACTTGATAGAGAATTCCCTGCCCACAGTGAGCTTACACTCTAGAGGACTAGTCCACCCTCCCTCTTCATAGCTGACAATTACTCTCTCAGCTTTTAAAGTCTTATTGAAGGCACATCTCCTCCAAGAGGCGTTCCCTGACCAAGCCTTCATTTCTTCTTTGTCCACTTCCTTCTGTGTTGCCCTGATTTGCTCCCTTTATTCACCCCTCTCAGCCCCAAAGCACTTAAGTACCGATCCATAATTTATTTATATTAATGTCAGTCTCCCCCTCTAGACTGTGAGCTCATTGTGATTATCCAGGACTACTTACCATTTATAAAGAAAAATTGTGTAAGCTTGTTTTGCAGGGAACGTATCTACTGACTCTGCTGTATTGTACACTCCCAAGCATTTAGTACAATGTTCTGCACCCAGTAAGTGTTCAATAAATACAATTGATTGATTGGTTCTTGCAGGGTTTCCAAGTGCTCTCACTTCCATCAGGACTAGGGTAACCACTAGCGATAGTTGTCTGATTTTATAATGGACCAGTCGAACTTTTGTGCAGTACAGAGACAAAGGAGCTGTCTATATCTGGCATTTTTTTCTTTCTAATTTTCAGTACCCAACTTTCTCTGAGGCATGCCCTGCCACTGAGCCCTGAGTCTCAGACATGTTGCCTGTGTAAAGTCAGTCATATTTATTGAGCCCTGTGTGCAGAGCACTGTACTAAGCGCTTGGGAGAGTACAATAATAATATGAACAGACATTTCCTGTCCACAACGAGCTTACCAAGCCTAGAGGAAGAGAGACACATTAATACAATAAAATGAAAGATAAGTACCTAAGTGCCGTGGGGCTGTGAGAGGGGGATGAATAAAGGGAGTAAGTCAGGGTGACACAGAAGGAAATGGAAGAAAAGGAAAAGAAGGCTTAATCCAGGAAGGCCTCTTAGATGAAATGTGCTTTCAAAAAGGTTTTGGAGTAGAGAGAGTAATTGTCTATCCCTGAGGGACTTGGGAGGGAAATGCAATAGTTCTGGAGTCAGAAGCTCCCCAGAGAAATGCTCTAGGTTTGGGGGAAATCAGAGTACATTTTTAAAACTGGTATTTGTTAAGCACTTTCTATGTGCCAGGCATTGTACGCCAAGCACTGGGGAGATACAACTTTATCAGATTGGACACAGTCCCTGGCCCAAATGGGGCTCAGGGTCTTAATCCCCATTTTACACATGAGGGAACTGAGGTTCAGAGCAGTTAAGTGACTTCCCCAAGGTCACAGAGTAGACAAGTGGCAGAACCTGGATTAGAATCCAAGTCCTAACTCCCAGGCATGGGCTCTACCCACTAGGCCATGTTGCTTCTCATCCTTTCACAAAGTGGTACCTCGGATGTTACCGTGTTTACACTGTGTAATCAGCTTAATGCACAGGGGATCAGATGGGTCTCTATGTCCAGGGTTCTTGACAGAAATCAGTGGCCAGCCTTACCTGGGGCCCAGCAAAAACTAGAACAGCACAGGAGGAACAGGTGAGAAGAGAGGGCTCGGGGAAGACTCAGCACCTGCCATAGCTGCAGAGGTGGTAGTCCTGTGGACAGGGCATTTGTCTGTTTATTGTTATACTGTAGTCTCCCAAACGCTTCATACAGTACTCTGCACACATTAAGCCCTCAATTAAATACAACTGAATGAATAAACGAACTATGCATTCCAAAGCCCCAGATACAATCATAGGCTCTCTGTGCACAAGCCCAGGGAGACAGTTATATACACAGAAATAATCACAGCCCCTGTTACAACTGATGCCACAGAGAACAAAGGGCCAGAAGCCCATGGTGGATTGTCCTGGCTCACACATTTGGATACAGAAAATGTCACACCTCAATCTAGACAAACACCATGCTGCAAACCCTCACTCTTCTTGTCATCTGGATGATAAGTGTCCAAAACACTGTTTCTAGCTGCAGCACTTTCTAGTTTGAGTAGGAAATGTCACTATTTTTGGCACTGGCAAAGTAGGGTAACTCTGTTTTGCAAATTTTTAAAAATCAAATCTGCTCCTGCTATATAAATAGGAAGTTTCACGATGCTTTAAGTAACAGCTGTGGTTTGGACCTAACAATTCTCTGTCTGTACCAACAGAAGCAGATGGGAGTTAAAAGAAAAAAAAACCTGTGAAACTATTTCAAGCTCACTTCTCTCAGTTGGTCGACCAGCACTGAGCTCTCATTCCCTAAATCAGTGACAAAGCTGCTGTCAGGAGACCAGAATGATGTGCAATTTTCTTCAGATACTTTTCACACATAAACCCAGACCTAGGGGGACAGTGTGAGGAAGCAAATGGAATGCCAATTTTCACAGCACCTGGTCCAACTCTCCTCCAAGGATTCATTGCTGGAAACCTTTTTCCAAATCATAAACTTTACCTACAGGAGGTGTCTGGATGACAGTGAAAATCAGGGAAGATTTTCAAGGTGCATTCTGGGATGTTACGCACATCTAGTTCTCAGCTCTGAAGAGTCTGCTGAGCTACATAATTTTATATGAAAGAATAGGAATGCATTTGAAATAGTAATAATAATAATAATGATGGCATTTATTAAGCACTTACTATGTGCAAAACACTGTTCTAAGCGCTGGAGGGGATACAAGGTGATCAGGCTGTCCCACGTGGGGTTCACAGTCTTAATTCCCATTTTACAGATGAGGTAACTGAGGCTCAGAGAAGTTGACTTGCCCAAGGTCACACAGCAGACATGTGGCAGAGCCGGGATTAGAACCCATGACCTCTGACTCCCAAGCCTGTGCTCTTTCCACTGAGCCATGCTGATCTCCCCATCTAGATTGTAAGCTCACTGTGGTTAGGTAAGATGTCTACCAACTCTGTTGATCCTGCTAATATAGATGCAGCTCAGCTAGTGCTGGCACATACAGCTCTAGCTGGGATGGTTTAGTTATGTCAGGTGGCTGGGACATCTGCACAGAAGTAGCATGGCCTAGTTAATAGAGCATGGGCCTGGGAGTCAGAAGGTCCTGGTTTCAAATTCTGGCTCCTCCATTTGTCTGAGTCCCAGAGAAGTTAAGAGACTTACACAAGGTCACTTAACAGACAAGTAGAAGAGCTGGGATTAAAACTCAGGTCCTTCTGACTCCCAGCCCCATGTTCTAGCCACTAAGCCATGCTGCTTCTACTCTTCCCCAGTGCTTAGTACAGTGCTCTGCACAGAGTAGGTGCTCACTGATTCTTTTGAAAGAATGAAATGCCAACGAAGGACCATGAAATCAAAGCAGAGATTGTTTTCATCAAAATTCTGGTTCAGTGAGCATTAAGACCGGAGTTCCCCAAATTCTTTCTTTCTTAAAAATTCTGGAAGACTTAAAGTCTTTTTTTACTCAGCTTTACACATGTGTAAGTCTGTGAAGCACTACCAGAATATTTTCAGCTTCTCCCTATCTCTTGGTGACTAACTGGGGGCTGCCTCTTTGCAGGGACACAGTTTCACTTACGTAATAAAAGTAAAGAATGTGCTGAGTGGCTCCAAGGAGTGGTTTCTGAAATAGTGAAATTCTGCACATAATTTCTTCCTCATTTCATTGTCAATGGTAGAAACGGTGAGAGGGCCTGTTTGGCTCTCCAAGAAATTTCCATAGTCAGTAGTCTGGAGATGGATCTTCAGATCTGAAATAAAGCCACAAGTCAATAGCCATCCTTTGTGAAAAATATATGAGTAATCACTACTTGTCTGTTGCTTTCACAGTATTTCAAAATTTAAAGAACACAATGATTAAGAGAAGCTGTTGCCCTTCATTTTAAACACGTTGTGTTGAAGTGGATATAGTTTCAATGCTGATAGACTGACAATTCCAGGAGCTTACTATTTGCAATCCTAATAATGATTGTGGTCTTTGCTAAGAACTTATGATGCACCAAGTACTGAGGTAGACACAATACAATCAGATCAGAGACAATCCTTTTCCCACCCAGAGCTCATAGTCTAAGCAGGAGGGTGAACAGTTATTTAATTCCCACTTTACAGATGAGGAAGCTGAGGCACAGAGATGTTACCTCACTTGCCCAAGGTCACACAACAGGCAAGTGGCAGAGCTGGAATTCTAATCATTAATAACGTTGATAACAATAATAGTATTTGATAAATCCTTACTATGTGCCAAGCACTGTTCTAAATACTGAGGTAAACACAAGTATATCAGATCCAACAGCATCGCTGTCCCACATGTGGCTCACAGTCTAGAGGAGAGAACAGGAATTTAATACCCATTTTACGGATGAGGAAACAAACTCAGGTCATCAGATTCCCAGTCCTGGATTTCTTCCACTAAGCCATGTTGCATCTTTTTCATTAAAGACAATCCTGTCTTTTGATTTAAATGGCATACGATATAACTACACATATGTTTCCACATCCAGGCACCATAACCAAAGTTGACCAGCACTACACCTTCATTTCACACTGATACTGTACTCTATTCAGTAGACTTGTGTAATTTGGCTTTTCATATTTATTTTACTACTTTCAGACCATCACTGGATAACTTTGCCTAAGTAGCAGAAGTCACTGATAGAATTCAATTCTGGGTTGCCAGTGAGAATCTTCGTGAGCCCTTCGGAGCCCCTCTGGGAGGGCTTTCCTCATTAATTTTATCTCCCCACCTTACTGGCCAAGAGAAGCAGCATGGTCTAGTGGCAAGAGCACGGGTTTGGGAGTCAGAAGTCATTCGTCTGCTGTGTGACCTTAGACATGTTACAACTTCTCTGAGCCTCAGTTTCCTCATCTGTAAAATGGGGATTGAGACTGTGAGCCTCACGTGGGAAAGGGACTGAGTTCAACTTGATTACCTTATATCTACCCTGTATATATGTTTGTACATATTTATTACTCTATTTATTTATTTTATTTGTACATATCTACTCTATTTATTTTATTTTGTTAGTATGTTTGGTTTTGTTCTCTGTCTCCCCCTTTTAGACTGTGAGCCCACTGTTGGGTAGGGACTGTCTCTATATGTTGCCAATTTGTACTTCCCAAGTGCTTAGTACAGTGCTCTGCACATAGTAAGCGCTCAATAAATACGATTGATGATGATGATGATCTACCCCAGTGCTTAGAACAGTGCTTGGCACATAGTAAGTGCTTAATTACCATAATTATTATTACCCCTTCCTCCCACAGCCACCACTTTAGCAATCAATTGCACTTACTGAGCACTTACTGCATGCTGAGCACTGTACTAAGTGCTAGGCTACTCAGCCTCACATTGCACTTATGTGCATCTCTAGACTGTATTGCTTCCTCCTACTTGTTCTTTAGTGTCTCTCTCAACTGCTAGGTTGATTGTAAAATCTTTGAGGTCTGGGATCATGTCTACTAATGCTATTGCACTCTCCCAAGTGCTTAATTCAGTGCTCATTACAGAGTAAGCACTCATATTTATTGATTGATGCTTTAGGACTGCTGCTGGTCCGGGAAAAGAGCATGCCTCAGATTAAGCACTTAATGCAGTGCTCTGCACACAGTAAGCGCTCAATAAATATGACTGAATGAATTCAGGACACTTGGATTCTAGTCCAGGTTTTTGCTATAGTAATAATATGCCAAGTACGGTACTAAACCCTGGGGTAAATACGAGACACAATACCTGTCCCAAATAGAGCTCACAATCTGAGGAAGAACAGGAATTTAATCCCATTTTAGAGATGAGGAAATTGAGCCACAAAGAAGTTAAGTGTCTTGCAGAAAATCCATAGCAGGCAAAAGGCAGAGCCGGTATCAGAACTCAAGTCCTCTGACTTCCAAGGCCCGGGTTCTTTCCTCTAGGCCACTTTGCCTCCCCAGTGACAACCAATGAGAGAGGAGACCACACAAACATTACAAAAATGTGCTTCATCTGCTTCTCCCAAGGTCTCGTTCTTTGCTCCCCCCAAGTCTGTCTTCTAACTTTACTTCTGTTTTGACTCTCCAACTTTCTACCCCTTGCTCATACTGTTCCCCTGGCTTGGAACTGCCTCTCCTGCCAACTCTGCCGTAATGCAGTCTTCCCCCATCTTCAAAATCCACTTAAATCCTACCTGCTCCAAGAATGGCTCCTTAAAATTAATTTCTAACACCCCAATCCAAAAGATAACCAGGGCATTCATACCCATTCACAGCATTTATGCATATTAAATTTTCCCCTGGCTTGGAACTCCTTCCCTAAATCCCTGCCCTTTATTCTAAACCCCTTTAACATCCCACCTCCTCCAATGAGCCTTCCCCAACCTTCTCTAGTATTTATGCATATTGATTAGATTCATGTTGGGTCCACCTTCACAACATCACTTAAAATCCATCCTTTCCTCTCCAAACTGCTACTATGTTAATCCAATCACTTATACTATACCATCTTGATTTCTGTATCAGCCTCCTTGCTGACCTACTAGCCTCCTGTCCTTACTTCACTCTGCTGCCCAGATCTTTTTTTCTACAAAACCGTTCAGAATATGGTTCCTCCTCCTCAAAAATTTCCAGTGGCTGCCCAGATCATTTTTCTACAAAACCATTCAGACCATGGTTCCCCCTCCTCAAAAATTTCCAGTGGCTGCCCATCTACCTCCACAAACAAAAACTCCACACCATTGGCTTCAAAGTACTCATTCACCTTGCCCCCTCCTATCTTACCTCACTACTCTCCTACAACCCAGGCCACACATTTATCTCCCCTGGTGCTAACCTTCTCACTGTACATCAATCTCATTTATCTTGTGGTCAACCTCTTACCCATATCCTGCCTCTGGCCTGGAACACCCTCCCTCATATCCGAGAGATAATTACTCTCCCCCTCTTCAAAGCCTTATTGAAAGCACATCTCCAAGAGGCCTTCCCTTCTTCAACCCTCCTTTCCTCTTCTCCTACTCCCTGTGTCACTCTGACTTGCTCCCTTTGTTCACCACCCCTTCCCTGCCCCATAGCACTTATGTACATATCTGTAATTTATGTTGTCTGTCTCCCCTTCTAGGCTGTAAGCTTGTTGTGGGCAGGGAATCTGTTTATTGTTATATTGTACACTCCCAAGTGCTTAGTACTGTGCTGTGCACACAGTAAACACTCAAATACAACTGTATATTCATATATAAATAAAATCAATAAATGATTGATTACAGTGGTATTTGTTAAGCACTTACTGTATGCCAAGCACTGCAGTGAACACTGGAGTAGATACAAGATAAAGTCAGACACATGGGGTGCCCACTCAAAGGGTTGGGAGGTAGTGAATCCCCATTTTACATAAGAGGAAGTTGAGGCACAGAGAAGTACGATGACTTGCTCAGGGCCCTACAGCAGCAGATCAGAAGTAGAACCCAGGTCCTCTCTGTCCACTCTGCCATCTTGCTGCAATGGCTAATTGAGAAGGGTGGGGAATTGAATTTCCTGTGGTGTCAGGGACCCCTTAGCTTTCCAAACAATGGTATTTTTTAAGTGCTTACTGGGTGCAGAGCACTGTATTAAGGAATAATTCCCTCTTCTACGTGTCAGAAGGCTGGTTTGAGGAGAGAATATGGTTTGAGGTGGTGGAAAGTAGGCTTCCTTAGTTTTTTCTGGCTCTTAAAAAATTTGAAGTGGAACCCAAAAGAAAAGTCAATTTCTGGAAATAAGTTTTTGATAAAGAATAGTTCTCTTCCTGACACCAAGTCTTCCCAAAATAAATAGCAGGGTAATTTCAGAAGGATTCTGGACGAAGATGGTGATTTTCCTATTGGTTTTACAAAGAGAGGGAGAAATGGGAAGTGGAGGGGTTGTTCCAGACATGGGGAACAGCACGAAGTCTAGAAGGGAGATTGCCTGGCTGGCTCTGTCCTGAACTCAAAATGTTCTTTGGCTCTTTTTAAATGGCACTGTTTGAAGACTACAGTACTAAAACAAAAAACCCCACTCAAATTTCACTAAACTTGCATTTCCAAATGATTCACAAACTATCATTTATGGAGAAGCAACAAACTGCTTGAAGCTGTCTTACACATTAAATATAGTTTCAAACATCTTGATGGGGGCTTGGAAAATCCCTACCAGCTGGTAGTCCTTCTGTGCCAATTCAACATTCTTAACTTCAGTGAATTGCGCTTTTAAAATTGGCATATTGCAGATCTGTGGCTGGCTGACAACGAGGTTCTGCTGCACAGAGGAAAGTCTTCCCTCCAATTTGTACATTTAGCACTGTAAAAGCCTGGGTCTGACTAGTGAAATCATTTTACAAAAAAAAAAGCAAACACACGTGATGACTCCAAGTGTGCGCCTCCCCCCCACCCCCACACAAGTAGCCCCCTCACCACCCTGCACAGATGACCCACCCCCACCCCCCAGAATATTTTACTGCCTCTTGGTAGGTATTTTGTACTAGTTTTGATTTATAATTCGATATGGTAGCTTTCCTTCACAACATTTAAAGATTTGCCAACTGAACTGTTAAACATAATCCTCTTAAAAACACAATATTTTACTTGAGGGACATATGCTCCTTTTCAGTTGGAAAACTTTAGAAGCCTTCTGGCTACTTTACTCAATCCTTCCATCTTACCCTCTTTGGAAAATTCATCTTGGGTCTTTGCAATACATTCCAAGAAGCACAGGCTTCTTGTAGTCAGGGAAGGTATCACAACTAAGAGCAGCATGGCTCAGTGAAAAGAGCACAGGCTTTGGAGTCAGAGGTCATGGGTTCAAATCCTGGCTCTGCCAATTGTCATCTGTGTGACTTTGGGCAAGTCACAACTTCTCTGTGCCTCAGCTACCTCATCTGGAAAATGGGGATTAACACTGTGAGCCCCACGTGGGACAACCTGATCACCTTGTAACCTCTCCTGCGCTTAGAACAGTGCATTGCACATAGTAAGCGCTTAATAAATGCTATCATTATTATTATTATTATTAACTCTATTTTTTTTTGCCAAGGGCAGGGAGGTCAGAGAGGAAGCAGATGTAGTAGGCAAGGAGGGATAACAGTTTTTGGATCAGCAGAGAAGCAGTTTGGATGCAGAGGAACGGGCAAATTTTAGCAATGTTGTAAAAGTAGAACTGACGGGATTTGGTGAAAGACTGAATATTTGGGATGAATGAGAGAGATGTCAAAGATAATGCCAAGGTTACAAGCTTGTGAGATAGGGAGGGTAGTTGTGTTCATTCATTCAATTGTATTTGTTGAGTGCTTACTGTGTGCAGAGCATTGTCTAAGCACTTGGAAAGTACAATTCAGCAATAAAGAGAGACAATCGCAGCCCACAATGGGCTGTCCGTAGTAATGGGAAACTCAGGGGAAGAACAGGTTTTGGGTGGGAAGATGAGGAGCTCTGTCTTGGACATGTGAAGTTTGAGGTGTTGGTGGGACATCCAAGTAGTGATTTCCTGAAGGCAGGAGGAAATGTGAGATGCAGAGAGAGAGGTAGATTTGGGGATCATCCTTGTAGAGATAGTAGTTGAAGCTGTGGGAGCAAATGAGTTTTCCAAGGGAGTAAGTGTAAATGGAAAATGGAAAGGGACTCAGAACTGAGCCTTGGGGGACAAACATTAGATGGGGAGGTGGCAGAGGGGGGAGCCTGAGTAAAAGGCTGAGAAGGAGTGGTCAGAGACATAAGAGAACCAGAAGAGGACCTCATCAGCAAAGCCAAGGTTTGATCATGTTTCTAGCAGAAGGGGGTGGTCGACAGTGTTAAAGGCAGCTGAGAGGTTAAGGGGATTAAGATGGAGTAGAGCCCATTAAATTTGTCAAGGAAGAGATCATTGGTGCGAGAAGCAGTGTGGCCTTGTGGAAAGGGCACCAGCCTGGTAGTCATAGGATGTGGGTTCTAATCCCAGCTCCACCACATGCATGCTGTTTGACCTTGGGCTAGTCACTTAACTTCTTTTTGCCTCAATTACCTCATTTGTAAAAAGGAGATTAAATCTTACTCTCTCCATTTTAGAGTGTGAGCACCATGTGGGATAGGGACTGTGTCCAACCTGATTAACATGTATTCATTCAATTGTATTTATTAAGCACTTACTGTGTGCAGGGCACTTTATTAAATGACTGGGAAAGTACAACAGTAAACAGTGATATTCCCTGCCCACAACAAGCTCAAAGTCTACAGCACTTTCTACTCCAGTGTCCTGTATCTACCCCAGAGATCAGAACATTGCATGGTACCTAAAGAGCACTTAAATACCATAATTACTATTATCATTAGCAAGGGCAGTTCCAATGGAGTGGAGGAGTCACTGACAGCACAGGTAGAATCATCAAACTTTTTGCCCCCTCAGGACAAATAAGACCCAGGCACTTGGGTTTTCCAGGAGAAACCACAGGTAAGAGTTTGTAGGAGCAAGGCTGTCAGTATCCGAAGCCTGGAAATAAAACCTATAAGAGGAAGGGCAGAGATGCCAACAGGTTACCCTTTAGACCATAAGCTTGTTGTATGCAGGGACCATGTCTACCAACTCCTGTGCAATGTACTCTCCCAAGCACTTAGTACAGTGCTCTACATGAAATATAGGCTCAGTAAATACCACTGATTCCTGAGCCCCATGTGGGATAACCTGATTACCTTGTATCTACCCCAGTGCTAGGCACATAGTAAGCATTTAACATCAATGCCATCATTTGTTAAATGTAGAGGGCAGAGAAGCAGCATGGCTCAGTGGAAAGAGCTCGGGCTTTGGAGTCAGAGGTCATGGGTTCAAATCCCGGCTCAGCCAATTGTCAGCTGTGTGACTTTGGGCAAGTCACTTAACTTTTCTGTGCCTCAGTTACCTCTTCTGTAAAATGGAAATAAAGACTGTGAGCTCCCAGTGGGACAACCTGATCACCTTGTAACCTCCCCAGCACTTAGAACAGTGCTTTGCACATAGAGCTTAATAAATGCCATAAAAAAATGTCTTTCACTGCCCATCTTTCACTGGGCACCTGGAGGAGCTGCAGAAGCTGGAAAAGGAGCTGCAGGGTGGCAGGATGGCACCGAGTGTGGCGGGCCCGGCTGCTCCCCACTCCGCGCTGGGCCACGTCTTGGGTCCCCGCAGTCCGCTCTGCTTCCTCCTCCCACTGCTGCTTCTCTGCTCCCGGACTGGGTGTCACCATCTGCACTATGACTTCACCATGGTGTCTGAGCCTTGCCCAGGGCTGCCCCTCTGTGTGGCCCTCGGCTATGTGGACAGGAGGGTCTTCCTGCAGTTCGATGGCGACAGCCGGATGTTGGAGCCCCAGGGCCCAAGGGTAGAGGAGGGTAGTGGCCCAAACCGGGACAAGGACTGAGACAGCAAGACTGAGTATCTTCTGGATCTGGAAAAAGAATTCTCTATGGTCCTGGCGACAATGAACTAGCATGGAAGCTGTATTGGCTCATATCTCCTCCTGCCTTCAGGACATCTCCATCTGGATGTCTGCCTGCCATCTAAAACTCAACATGTCCAAGACTGAGCTTCTTATCTTCCATCCCAAACCCTGTCCTCTCCCTAACTTTCCCATCACTGTGGGCGGCACTACCATTCTTCCCATATCACAAGCCCGCAACATTGTCGTCATCCTTGACTCTGCTCTCTCATTCACCCCACACATCCAATCTGTCACCAAAACCTGCCAGTCTCACCTCCTCAACATCGCCAAGATCCACCTTTTCCTCTCCATCAAACCACTACCTTGCTAGTTCACTCTCTCATCCTATCCCGACTGGATTAATGCATCAGCCTCCTTTCTGATCTCCCATCCTCCTGTCTCTCCCCGCTTCAGTCTATACTTCACTCTGCAGCCCGGTTTATCTTTGTACGGAAATGCTCTGGGCATGTCACTCCCCTCTTCAAAAATTGCCAGTGGTTGCCTATCAACCATCGAATCAAGCAGAAACTCCTCACTCTCGGCTTCAAAGCTCTCCATCACCTAATCCCCTATCTCACGTCCCTTTTCTCCTTCTATAGTCCAGCCCTCACCCTCTGCTCTTCTGCCACTAACCTCCTCACTGTTTCTCATTCGTCCCACCGTCGACCCCTGGCCCATGTCCTACCTCTGACCTGGAATGCCCTCCCTCCACACATCTGCCAAACTAGCTCTCTTCCTCCCTTCAAAGCCCTAACGAGAGCTTACCTGCTTCAGGATGTCTTCCCAGACTGAGCCCCCCTTTTTCTTCTCCTCCTCCTCCCCTCTGTCCCCCTCCCTCCCTCTGCTCTACCCCTTCCCCTCCCCACAGCACTTATGTATATTTCTTCATATTACTTTATTTTATTAGTGATGTGTATATAGCTATAATTCTATTTATTCTGATGGTATTGACACCTGTCTACTTGTTTTGTTGTCTGTCTCCCCCTTTTAGACTGTGAGCCCACTGTTGGGTAGGGACTGTCTCTACTGTTGACTGTTGCCAACTTGTACTTCCCAAGCGCTTAGTACAGTGCTCTGCACACAGTAAGCCCTCAATAAATACGACTGATTGATTGATCTTTATATGTTGCCAATTTGTACTTCCCAAGCGCTTAGTACAGTGCTCTGCACACAGTAAGCACTCAATAAATATGACAATGAATGACTCATTATCATTATTATTATTATTGCCACTGTACACCAGTCACAATCTATGCTCAGCAAGCCTATGTTCCTAATCAGACCAGATCAGAGCTCCCTCCTTTCTTTCCAGGACAACAAAGAACTTGTTGATACATTCACCTTGAAAAAAAAAAAATCAGCAGAACTTTGGCTTCCAGTAAAAACCTCATTATCATGAATCTGATGGGGCAGCTTTTGCAGATTTAGCTATATATAAATCCTTTCTACAGTGGTCTTTAAATCACCCAACAGGTTTCTGAGGCCCAAAGAAAATTTAATTATATGAGATTGGTTAGGTTTATTAGAAGAGAGATTTTACTGTGTTTGCATTCTCATACTTCAGCATGCAAATATGAAATTAAGCAGAGACAGTTAATCCATGATGGATGGTAAGGAACATATCATGTCTATCAACGCTATTGTATTGTAATAATAATGATGGTATTTGTTAAGAGCTTACTATGTGTCAAGCACTAAGTACCATTGATTGGGTCTGTTTCCAATGCTCACGCCCCTGCCTAGTTCAGTCAGGGACATTTCAGACACCAGTTGAAACCGGCTGAAATACAGGTAAATCCCAGTACTTTTCTAGAGTTAAACTGAACAAGGTCAGAACAAACCAATTCCTCAGGAGGAAGGTTGTTATTAGGTGAGGAGCTTGTTATTCCTTAGAAATGCAGCCCAATGTTTGCAAAACACTGAAAAGGGTGGAACTACTTCAGGAATTTGGGAGAAGTCAAATTGCTATGAGTTCCCGACTAGCCCAAAAGCCAGTGTAGGGGTGGGGAGGCAGTTGTTCTTTGGAGATCAGAGGGTTTAAACAAGTAACCAGGAGGGAAAACTTCCTACTGGCACAATTTTGGATCAATTGAGCCATTTGGGGTTTGGGATTTCCAGATAAAAATGCTAATATTTATTCAGTACAAGAGGTCCTGGCACCATTGCTACATAAAGGTACACAGAGCAAGAAATAGAAATCCAATAAAGGTCACTGAATTTCAACAGACATGAAGAAAAAGCATTTCTGGGTTTCCTCCGCCTCAAGTTAGTTCGTTCAATATTAAGATGTATAACCTCATAATGCCTAACGACTTGCAGTAGATATAAGCCCGCAGAAATCAAGAATCACTGATATGTAAACAGTGCTCAGGATAATTTTTCTTGATATAGTTGTTTGTAGTCACATTTATAACTAACATCATTGTCCCATCCCCAATTTATTCTTCATATCCCTAAAATGCAGAGACAGGCATAGTTGTAATGTATATTAAAAAAAAAAACCCACATTTCAATAGTCCTGTAGACTGTAAGCTCACTGTGGGCAGGAAATATGTCTGACATATTGTACTCTCCTAAGTGCCTAGTACAGTCCTCTGCATAGAGTAAGGGCTCAATAAATAAACCTGAATGAACTACCTGGCTCTAAGTAAGCAAGGAACACTTGGAACCAGACAACAGATGGGGGGCCGGGGCGGGGGGAGGGGAGGGGCTACAGCAGCCTATGTGGACACCACCCCACCAGGATACAGGATACCCTGAAAAATCCAGGGTATTCTGGTGAGCCAGCCTCAGCCTGAAAAGCCAAGGGGGCCTTCCTTAGTGGTTCTGGTTCATCCTGGGCCATGCTGCTAAAAAAGGCTATTAGGGAGCACATTCAGATGAGTTCTGCTCCTCACCTCTTAGCTGATCTATCAATGGTATTTATTATTATTATTAATAATAATAATAAAGCTATTTGTTAAGCGCTTACTATGTTCAAAGCACTGTTCTAAGCACTGGGATGGACACAAGGTAATCAGGTTGGACACAGTCCCTATACCACATTTGAGCACTTACTGTGAGCAGAGCACTGTACTAAGCACAATAGACTAGGCAGACATGACCCCTGCCTACAAGGAGCTCCTCCAACCACCTTGTTTTTCTAGTCCCTGTATCCGCATCTTTCTCTCACCCTTCTTCTAGCCCTTCCTCTACTTGGTGATTAGCTTTCTGGTCACCTACGGCTACGACTGTAATGAAAGCCTAGAGAAGCCAGAAGAGGGGGTGGAGAACAAAGGAATTAGTGGATAGGAGTCAAGGTGTAAATTAACACTGGAATGGAGAGAGTATAAAAATAATGCAGTGTAGGCTATGAAGTCCATCAGGGGCAGAAACCACACATGAAGATAAAATGTATGTGGACAGACAGACACTTAACAGGGACTCTCCAAAGATTAGTCAGGTCAAGGAGTCAAAAATAGAAAGTACTGAGGAACAACTGTCCTAGATAAATGTATTTTTCACTCTGACCATCTTTCATTTCAGGAAATCCACATACATATTTTATTACACTGGATGACCACATTTTTCTACTAAGTTTCTAGTACAAAAAATAACTAGAGCCATGTTTATGGCACAGTAAGGAGTACTTGCTTAAGTGTGGCTTAGTGGAAAGAGTATGGGTTTGGGAGTCAGAGGACATGGGTTCTTATCTCGGCTCTGCCACTTGTCTGCTGTGTGATCTTGGGCAAGCCACTTAACTTCTCTGTGCCTCAGTTACCTCATCTGTAAAATGGGGATTAAAATGGGTTGTCCCATATTGGACAACCTGATTACTTGGTATCTACCCCAGTGCTTAGAATAGTGCTTGGCACATAGTAAGCACTTAAATACCATAGTAATAATAATAATAGCAATTGGCCTTCCATCGTTTTGACTATAAAGGGAGCAAAGAAAACAAATGCATTCATTCTGCCACCTCCACTGAGAGATACTGTTTATTCTGACAAGACTTGGAGGGAAAATATTAAGTGTTTCATACATAGCTGCAAGACAAGAACATTCTTTTTGTCATGTGATCTCAGTTTTACATAGGGTTCAAATTGGGTTGCTAGTGCCATGTTATTTGCAGCGATTCATTTCACCTGTAAAATGGTGATGAAGAATGTAAGCCCCACATGGGAGAACTTAATTACCCTGTATCTACCCCAGCACTTAGAACAGTGCTTGGCACATTGTAAGTGCTTAAATATCATCATTATTATTATTTACACGTGATCAGTGGCTGTTCCTAAAGCAAACTTGGGAGAGAGGAAAGATACTACCCCAGCTCTTTGTTCCATGCTTGGTACACAGTTAGGCCTTAAAAAAATACCACAAATATTATTATTATTACTACTACACACCCACACTGTCCTCGGGCACTGGTTCTAACAAGCCTATTTACCCAGGTAGTCTGAGAAACAAGCTGCATTTTCACCATAGCAATTAAAGTCATCTTCCCAGATTTGTTTCTAAACTTCTAATGGGCTTTTTAGGAGAACCAGCACCACATTCATTACCAACTAGAATGAGCTAGGAGCCGTGGGGGGTGGGGGCTTGTTAAAATCAGTCATTTTACTTATTATCAATTTGTGCATCTGTGAGGTGCTCCACCTTTTTCTCATTCATTCAGTCGTATTTATTGAGCACTTACTGTGGGCACAGCATGGTACTAAGCGCTTGGAAAGAACAATTCGGCAACAAATATAGACAATCCCTACCCAACAACGGGCTCACAGTCTAGAAAAGGGGAGACAGACAATAAAACAAAACAGGTTTATGGCTACCTTTTAAAACAAAATACAAAAATGGTGATAATACCTTTTAATTATTTCTGCAGGAGCTTAAAAAAATTCCTTCTCGGGTGGGAACATTGCAGGTCCTGAATTACAATCCATGTTTTGAGCAGTTTACATGTACACTCGAGCTGTGCCTAAAGTTTGGGTAAATCGGTGAAGAAACATAGCTAAAACATTACTCCCCCTAGATCCCCGCCTCTTAGCATTCACCTCTTTGCTTCCAGTGCAGACGGGATGTTCTTACCTTCTAAGGTTTCACATTGCACCAGGTTGTTGTAATCCTGTTGGGTCAGGAGGCCGGCTTTAAACCCTCGAACCAGGCCTTCCAAGTAGCCGTGATCTGCATTGAAATAAAACTCCGCACTCTGCGGCATGGAGGAAAAACAAAAAATCTCAGCTGAAATGGACTGAGAAAGAGGGAGAGCTGAAGCCCTAGCCCACACCAGCGTTTTGCGCTGCTCCTGGTAAGGTGGGAGCCGGTGCCGATCAGGAGGAAGTGAATTTCTGTCAGCTGATGATGACTAGTTTTCACCCGTTTCCTCCAGCTGGCAGCTCAAGCCCAGCCCAGTCCTGCTCGCACATAAGCCAATCAGTCAGGAGCGCCCTTAATTCTATCTAGATAGACTGCTTTGGGAGAAACAGTGTTAGCGGAATCAAGGAAGGGTGTAGCCTCAACACAAAACTGGATCTGACATACTGATTCCTCCCCAGCCTTACAATGGAAAGATGTAAAGGGCATTTCTGAAAATCACATGATGGACTATATAAAAGAATGAAGGACTTATTATTATTGATAATCTTATTTATTGAGTGCTTTCTGTGTGCAAAGCACTATACTAAGTGCTTGAGAGGGTACCATATAACATTGGACACATTCCCTGCCCACAACGAGCTCACACCCTAAATTTCCTAAATAAAGGATTAACCTCGAGTTTTAAAATGGCAAAATTTATACTCTGTAGTCAGTGAGCGTGAAGAATGTGTGGCTCTCTCTCTCATTCAACCTACATATTCAATCTTTCACCAAATTCAGTTGGCTCTACCTTCAAAATAAGTGGTCCAAGTGCTTGTCGTATCCTGGCTTGACTATTATATCAGCCTTGTTGTTGACCTCCTGACACCAGTCTCTCCCCTCTCTAATCCATACTTGATTCTGGAATGATTGTAGACACCGGGGGATGACCACTGGTTTGTGATGAATGAAAATTTGAAAATACCCAACCCCAACCTAGAGTTACAAGTGGCACCGGTTTGGCCTAGTGGAAAGAGTACAAGGCCTGGGAACCAGGGCACCTGGGTTCTTATCCTGGCTCTGCCTTTGCCTGCTGTGTAGCCTTGCATAAGTCACTAAAGTTCCCTCTGCCTCAGTTTTTTCATCTGTAAAGTGGAGGTTCAGTACCTTATCTCCATCCCCTTTAGACTGTGAGCCCTAAGTGGGACAGGGACTGAGTCTGATCTGATTATATCAGAAGCAGCACGGAAGCAGTGTGGCTAAGTGGAAAGAGCACGGGCTTTGGAGTCAGAAGTCATGAGTTTGAATCCCGGCTTTGCCACATTTCTGCTGTGTGACATTGGACAAGTCACTTAACTTCTCTGAGCCTCAGTTACCTCATCTGTAAAATGGGGATTAAGACTGTGAGCCCCACATGGGAAACCTGATCACCTTGTATCCTCCCCAGTGCTTAGAACAGTGCTTGGCACATAGTAAGCGCTTAACAAATGCCATCATTATTATTATTATATCCTTTCTAGCCCAACATTTACCATGGTACTTGGCACATGGTTAGTGCTTAACAAATACCACAATTACTACTATATCTTGTGTTACCCCTAGGGGATTTGGGCTGATTTCTATATGACATCATCACATTATGCTATCTGTCCAACATACTGCACGTATATAACATAATGATGTCATTTGTAATGGGAGAGGAGAGGACATTTTTCCCCAAATCTGAAGCACTGAAATAAGGTTCACCATCTGCAGCATTAAATACTTATTCCTCCTCCTCCTCACTGGATTGAAAGCACCATGCTCTGCTTGGACTGTGCCCAATCCATTATCTTGTATTTACCCCAACCCTTGGCTCATAGTACACACTCAACAAATACCACAAAGAGCAACTCTTACCTGCATCCATCTCTCAACTCCCCTACTTCTGATCCCTCACTAGCCCTGTTCCCCTGGCTTGGAACTTCCTTAATCAATCAATCAATTGTATTTATTGAGCACTTGCTCTGAACAGACTACTGGGAGAGTACAGTAGGTAGTAGACAAGAACAAGCTGACAATCTAGCAGAGAGAAACATACAATAAAATAAGTTACAGGTAGGGGAAGCACCTGAATTTAAAGATATGCACCTAAGCATTATGGGGGAAAGGGACAGCATAAGGACTTAAGAGTTTGGGTGGTGAGATCTATCACTGCTCAACCCACATTCAAAGCCTTCCCCAAATTCTCCCTCCTTCAACAAGCGTTCCCTGAATTGTAAGCACAACAGTCACCCTAATATTTATGTACTTATTTATACCCATCCTCAGCACCTTTGTATACATATTTATTTAACTGTGCATTTCTCCCCATTAGACTATGTGCTCTTTGTGGGAAGGGAACATGCAACTTCTTAATTATGAACTTCCTGTGTATTTAGTACAGTGCATTCCACCCTGGGGGAGCTCAATAAGTACTATCACTACTACATAAGTCCAGGGAACTATAGTAATTATAACATCAATCTACCTGGATAAAACTAAATGTATAATAACATTTTATTCATTTATTCATTCATTCAATCATACTTATTAAGCACTTACTGTGAGCAGAGCACTGTACTATGCACTTGGGAAAGTACAATAAACATAAAGCCTCAAATCAATGTCTTTTGCATAACTGTTCTCCCTCCTTCTTAGACTGTGAGCTCTATGTGGGATTAAGACTTTTTTGATCCTATTATCTTGTATCTATTCCAATGCTTTGCACCTAGTCTATGCTTATTCAATGCTATTATAATAATTATTAGTAATAGTTGTAGTATTTGCAGAAAAAATATTTCTGCAAAAGTTTCTAGGATTGCTAAAACCTCTTGTGTTCGAGGGATGAGAAGGGCTGTGTCAGGGCCACAAACACACTGGAATTTCCCCAAATAGCTTGGGTTTCTTTAGTGAAGGCTGAATCATAGTCACAAGGGTTGTGTCCTGTTGCAGCTCTGCTCCTGCTTTGGATAGGGAAAGCTCTAACTGACATTAACCCAGATCCAGTTTCCTTCTTCTGGTACTGCTTGAGAAATAACCCTCAAAATGCTTGCATTACTAACCTATTTAGTTTCAAGCTGTATAATGGTTCTTGAAAAAAGAATCAGACACAGAGTGAACCATTAGCTTAACTGATGTTATTTTGACCACTAAGATTGATATTATCAATAAGAGTTGGCACAGAAAGTATTTTCTATGGGAGGCTTGACAATTTCTCCCACATCCTTGGGATATTTTAAATGACTGAGACCTGGAAAAGCTGTAAACGCTGAAATTCTTGTGTGAACCCTTCTTTAGTAGATAGAACATGGGCCTGGGAGTCAGAAGGACTGCTATGTGACCATGGCCAAGTCACTTCACTTCTCTGTGCCTCAGTTACCTCATCTGTAAAATGGGGATTACAACAATGAGCCCCATGTGGGACGTGGACTGTGTCTAATCTGAATACCTTGTATCTACCCCAGCCTGGTACACATAGTAAGTGCTTAATAAATACCATAAAAAATAATAACTGTGATATTTGTTAAGTACTTACTCTATGCCAAGCTCTGGGGTAGATACATGATTATCAGGTCAGATACAGTCCTGGTCCCACATGAGGCTTAAAGTCTTAGTAGGAGGGAGAACAGATATTAAATCCCCATTTTACAGATGAGGAAACTGAAGCAGAGAGAAATTAAGTGACTTCTCTAAGCTCTCATAGCAGGCAAATAGCCTGCATACAGCACAGGCCTGGTTTTAATCCCAGCTCCTCCACTTGCCTGCTGAGTGACCTTGGGTAAGTCACTTCACTTCTCTGTGCCTCAGTTTCCTCATCTGTAAAGTGGGGATTAAGACTGTGAGCCCCATGAGGGACATGGATGTGTCCAATTTGATTATCTTATATCTATCCCACACTTAGTAACATTCATTCATTCATTCAATCATATTTATTGAGTGCTTACTGTGTGCAGAACATTGTACTAAGTGCTTGGGAAGTACAAGTTGGCAACATATAGAGACGGTCCCTACCCAACAGCGGGCTCACAGTCTAGAAGTAACATGCCTGCCCATGGGAATGTTACAGATGTTCCCAGACCTGTTGCCATGCAAATCCTCCAGAAACCTGCTACCCTCCCCACATTGCAGCTCCCAAGACCCCTTTTCACAACATGCCCTGCGCATGTCAGGCTATGAGGATTTAAAGCACTGCAAAGCACCCTTCAGGCCCTTCTCTCTTCCAGACAGCCAGACGAATCCTCCGGCAACTTACCACACTTTCACTGTGGCTCCTCAGGCCTTTGGAGTCCTCATATACCTATCTGCCACCCTCCCCAGGATCCCACACCAACTCTCCTCTGTGCCACTGAGGAACTCCATTCTGATAAGCCTGCACCAATGCGGCAGGACAGAGAAAAATAGCAGCAGCATGCCACTTCCACAAAAACTTGGGAAGACTGTGGTGGCTGTTGCTATAGCAGTCACTGTGGCCAAAATTGTGACTGTGAACTCTGAGCAGCGAAATTCTGCTCCTCTACCCACAGTACCCTACTGATCTTTGTTTTGGTCTTTATGTTGTCTTCGTATTTTGTTTCATCTCTTCTTATGTGTCTGTTGTTCATCTCCTCTCCCCACACATGTTAATATTGTGATCCTCTGAAGGCTAGAAACCATGTCTAATTCCCATCTGTGCATTCCTTCCCAGTACCTAGTACCATACTTTGCACACAGTAAGCACTTATTAAATACTATTGCTACTAGAGAAGGTATGGGGGAGTGTATTTGAGGTCAGGTGACCAGACTCTGTCATCACCAACACCAACCCTCCCTCCACCTATTGCTACTTTATAGTTATCAGTTGGGAGGGAAGACCTTGAGAGAAGAAATGCAGTATGGCCTAGTGGGAACAGCATAGGCCTCAGAGACTGAGGACCTGGGTTCTAATCCCACTGTACACATAAATACTGTGTGACCTTGGGCAAGTCACTTAATTTATCTGTGCCTCAGTTCCTTCATCTGCAAACTGGAAAATCAATACCTGTTCTCTCTCCTATTTAAACTGTGAGCCTCATAGGGACCTAATTATCTTGTTTCTTCCCCAGCACTTAGTGCAATGCTTGGCACATAGAAAGCACTTAAAAAAACAGTTATTATTAAGAAAATTTGGGGATGTAAATTCAGTTTGTTCCCTTTGGGAGTCTCTGGATGCTGCCTAGTTAGGCCAAAAAACTTAAAATAGCATCGTTGGTGGGTTTGGGATTAGGGCCATGACACAGGCATGAAATTTTTCACCCAACATCAAGGGCCACCAGAGCCACCCATGGTGAGCTGGGTTTAATAATAGTAGTAACAGTATTTATTAAGTGTTGCAGTGTGCAGAGCACTGTACTAAGCACTGGGAAAGAATACCCAAGTGAGAATTAGACACAGTCCCTGTCCCTCAGAAGGCTCACAATCTATGTAGTTCCCTTGACTCCCAGACCCATGCTCTTCCCTCTAAGCCATAGACTTGCTCTTCCAAGTTTAACTCCATTGTTCTTTTCCAGGAGAAAATACTGTTACGGTTTTCATAAACATCCAGTCTACTCAGTGAGCCTACCACCTGAAGTTTAGGAGTATTCTGCAGTATGGTATCAAGCTTGGAAGAAGCATAATTTGTTTTTGAACTGAACACTGTGTTCAGGTTTCATTCAGATACATACATGAACTTTCTATTTCCAAGTGCATTTGTTCAGAAAAGGTAAAGCCTCCAAGAGCATTTTTTCCCAAACAAAATACTACCTTATTCAGGGTAATGGGGGCTGTCACAGTTTTCTAAAATCTTCACTTATAAATATCCTTATGGGACATATCTAGGAGCAGATGTATTCAATTCTGCAGGTAGCTATGAAGGTAACAACACAAACATTTTCCCCCTCTATACTAAACTATCTTTGATTGCTATTAATAAAAAACAACAATATGGGCTATTTAACTATGTAGAAACTATTTCATCGTAGAAAAAAGTTGGGTTTATCAACAAACGGCCTAATTCATGTTCCTGTAGTCTGCAGATTCTGGCATCTCTTAATCAATCAATCAATCAATCAATCAATTGTATTTATTGAGCAATTACTATGTACAGAGCACTGTACTAAATAATTGGGAGACAACAGCAGAATTAGCAGACACTTCCCTGCCTATAAGAACTTATAGTGATTGCAATGAGTAAACCCAGCAAACATATGTCTGTTTTCTGTATGGAAAAAAATGCAGTCACATCAAGCAGATTATTTCCTGACATTGATTCAAAACAGTTATCCTGATTCTCAGAAAAAGAAAGTTCTGTTTGAGGTCCTGTGGAAAATTTGTTAAGTAACATCAGAGTTGTTGACTTTCTGACTTCTGAGATAGAACAGTGAGTCTATTGTTTCCTAATTTTGCCTAATTTGTTTTGTAAAGAAGGATTTACAGAAGGCACTTTGATTCTATCTTTGAATGCAAGCCTACAGAGAAAATTCAAGGGTTCTCTCCCCTATTTGGTTAGTGATATGCTATTAGCTTTAATGACATTATTTGTCCTTACAAGATATTTTTACTTTGATAAGAGAGTTATATCAAGAAATGACTTGATTCCTTTCCTCTGAGGATCTCAGAGCACTTCAGTCAAACTATTTAATTTCTTCTCAAAGCATTTTTGTTTGGGCAGGTATTTTTAAGAACATTAGCTAAACATAGCGATCAACCAAACTCACTGTGTTTACATTTGAGTATTTAGTTTGTAGAAAAATAATTTGGCTTAAAATTTTCCATGTGAGGACAAAGCTGAGAAATTCAAAAACAGGCATTGTCCAAATATGTCGAGATGCTCAAATGCACAAATAATAATAATAATAATAATGATAATGGCATTTGTTAGGCGCTTACTATATGCCAAACACTATTCTAAGTGCTGGGATCTATCTATCTATACAAGGTTATCAGGTTGTCCCACGTGGAGCTCACAGTCTTAATCTCCGTTTTACAGATGAGGTCACTGAAGCACAGAGAAGTGAAGTGACTTGCCCAAAGTCACACAGCTGACAAGTCTCAGAGTTGGGATTGGAACTCATGACCTCTGACTCCCAAGCCTGGGCTCTTTCCACTAAGCCATGCTGTTTCTGTAGAAAGCTGGGACAATATAAACGTTGTGCATCTTCCCTTTCCCTCTATGAGACTGGTAGAGTTGGGGATGAGGCAAGAGAGTGGTTAATGTGTACCAGCACTCCAAAATGCCAGTACTATACCACAAGTCCCAGAATGCTTTGGAGCCTAATTTGAGCAGACTCAGAAGCCCAAGCATTTACACTGAACAAGAGCGGTTGGCTGTTGGCCCAAGGTAACCTAACCAGTTATCCCGGACAGTCCCAATCTCTGGACATTTAAATATTTTCTAAATTGCTAGGAACAGTATACAGAAAGCCCATTTGATCCAAGTTAAAGCAGGTAATCTATCAGCCCATTACTCCAGAGAAGTATTAGATCTATTAGAAAATATGCTCTCCCCATATGAGAATGAGGTTGAAAATACCCATCCTTGACCAACAATCCATTTCATACTATGAGCATACAAAACTTGTCTTTAGTGGGGCTGATTGATGTATATGCCACTTTAAGGCCTTAACGATGTTTTAGCATCCATCTCTTCAGCTAACAATAATGATAAAACAATATTAATAATAATTTGATATTTGTTAAGCATTTTCTTTGTGTCAAAGTGCTGGGATAGATAAAGTATAGTCACATCAGACATAGTACCCGTATGGGGATCACGGTCTAAAAGGGAGGGATAAGAGGCATTTAATCCCCATTTTTCAGATAAGGAAGCAGATACTGAGAATTTAAATAATTTGCCCAAGATCACACAACAGGCACGTGATTGAGCTGGGATTAGAATCCAGGTCTTTTGACCACCAAGTCATGTGCTCATTCCATAGGTCAAGCAGCTTCCTGGTTGAACTCTAAATCTTTCTGAATCAATCAGTCAGTCAACTGTATTTATTGAGGGCTTACTGTGTGCAAAGCACTGTACAAGAGAAGATTGGGCCCATTTTAAAAAAAATAGTATTTGTTAAGTATTTACTATGTGTTAAACCCCGTTCTTTCCTCTCAGGTTCACACCTGGAGAGTTTCCAGTACTCCACCAGTCTTGGCTATGGGAGGGAGAGTCAAGCAGAGGCCTACCCATTCCATTCCTAGCTTGGGCAGTGGCTAGCAAGTGGAAGGCAATCTGCTACAAGTCAAAACTCACCATTGCTGGGCAGCAGTAGCATGGGAGAAAGTCAAGGGCGGAGACTTGGGTTTACTGAGTGGAAGTATTTTTACCAAGAAAGCTCTATGGATACACTACCAGAAGGATTGCAGATGGAGAGCAGGGTGCTCTGGGAGAGCTGTGTCCGCGGTGTTGCTATGGGTAGCAAATGACTCAATGGCATAAGGCAAGAAGAAAACACTGTTCTAAGCACTGGGATAGATACAAATTTATTAGGTTGGACACAGTCCCTTTCCCACATGGGGCTCACAGTCTAAGTAGGAGGGAGAACAGGTATTGAATCCTCATTTTACAGTTGAGGAAACCAAAGCACACTGAAGCTAAGTGGGTTTCCCAAGATCACATGGCAAGCAATTGGAAGAGCAGGATTAGAACCCAGGTCCTTCTGACTCCCAGGCATGGGCTCTTGCCTCAAGGCTATGCGTTCCTCATTACTGGTTATAGATTTCCAGTTTGGTGGTGAAACCCAGCAACTGGTCATTAGCTCACATTGTGAGCTCCCAAAGGGGCCTGTTGGCCCTTTTGATTTAATTTTCAACTTATGACAATAATAATAATGATAATTATAATAATAATATTTGTTAAGCTCTTACTCTGTGTCCAGCACTGTACTAAGCCCTAAGTGTAGATACAAGATAATTAGATACAGTCAGACACAGTCCCTGTCCCACATGAACCTCACAGTTTAAGTAGGAGGGAGAACAGTTATTAAATCCCCATTTTACAGATGAGGAAACTGAGTCACTGAGAATCAATTAATTGATTAATCACTTGTATTCACTGAGTGCTTACTTTGTACAGAGCACTGTACTAAGCACTTAGAATGTGCAAAATAATAGAGTTGGTAGACATGCTCCCTTCCCATCAGGAGTTTACAGTCTAAGGGAGGAGCTTACATACTGGAGGAGTTAAGTGACTTACTTCAGGTCACACAACAGACACCTGGAAGAGCGGGGATTAGAATCCAGGTCATCTGATTTCTAGGCTCGGCTCTTTCCACTAGACCACATTGCCTGTCTAGTCTTGCACTGCTGGACTACTCTTCAAGTAGCAGAATTTGGTGACAACATTAAATTCTCTTTTGCTGATGAAAATACCAACCTCTGTTTTCTTCGTGTTTATTCTCAACGTAGTAGTTCATATTCATTTGCATATTTTGTTGTGAATATGTCTAAAGATTACAGGCCTCAACATTCAGCAATCCCAGGGGATTATTTCAAAGAACTTTGATGATGCTCATAGCTTGTTGTGTTGGAAGAGTTCACGGATGATTAGGAAGTGAATTCTGACACCAGCTTCCAGATTCCTTTTCTTTTTTTTGATGGCATTTATTGAGCGCTTACTATGTGCAAAGCCCTGTTCTATTCCTTTGTATCCTCAAGTATGATGGTCTAGATTAGGTTGAACAGGCTTGGACATAGCAGTGTCCTGATTTACACTGGCGGTGAGAGGATTGTAAGAGTGTTTTGTAGGTAACACAGAGGCAAATAATATAAAAATTTCCCGGTGTGAGTCTCATAAACATATATCAGTCTTCTAAGGATCCAGACTCCTCTAAATAACACTTTGGCTTATACCCACTAGGGGTCGCCATAACACAATAAACTGGGGTCACCAGCTAACTTTACCCGTGAATTCCAAGCTAAACAATCCTATCAAATCCCCATCAAACCTAGGCTAACAGTGTCTAAACATGTTTTGCTAAATTCTTCTTTTATAATCTGATTGAATTTCAGAATCTCATTTTAATGTTTCTCCGCAGTTTTCCCCTCCCTTGGTGCACCGAGCCAGTAATAATAATAATAATGATTATGGTACTTCATTCATTTATTCATTCATTCAATCGTATTTACTGAACACTTACAGTGTCCAAAGCACTGTACTAAACGCTCGGAAGAGTACAATATAATGACAGATACATTCCCTGCCCACAGTGAGCTCACAGTTTAGAGGGGGAGAAAGACATTAATATACATACATAAATAAATAAACTACAGATATAGTACTTGTTGAGCACTTACTATGTGCCAAGCACTGTTCTAAGAGCTGGGTTAGATACAAGTTAATCAGGTTGGACACAATCCCTATCCCACATGGGGCTCACACTCTTAATCCCCACTTTACAGATGAGGTAACTGAGGCCCAGAGACATGAAGTGACTTGCCCACCAAGGTCACACAACAGACATGTGGCAGAGCTGGGATTAGAACCCAGGTCCTTCTGACTCCCAGGCTGGGCTCTATTCACGAAGCCACACTCCTTCTCCAGGGTTTCTTGGCTCTTACCATGGAAACACTTGAACTTATTTTCTGCTTCCCCCTAACAAAAATATGCTCATTCTACTCATTTGAAAAGATCCTCCAATACCTAATCCTCACATTGCTCTCTTCAGTGCAACCATGGTTTGGGCACAGAGAGACACCCACAAGCATCAGGATCCTTGGATAAAACTGAATTGATATGCTAGTTATTGCTGGGAGATATCAGGCTGCTATTACACAGTTCCATTATATTCAGTCAATCGTATTTATTGAGTGCTTCCTATGTGCAGAGCATTGTACTAAATGCTTGGGAGAATACAATATAACAGTAAACAGACACATTCCCTGCCCACATTACCTTACAGTTTAGAGGACTATATTCATTTTGACTCCATTAGGGCCAATGTTTCAGAGCGGGATAGACACGAAACAGAAATAGGATAAGAAGATTTAGTTATAAATTCAACAAATTTCAAAAACAGGAACCAGGAAAAACTTCTGCCAATGCATTCACTATCGTCCTGCTGTTTTAAAGCTTCGTACTTTTTGTTTGTTATCTTTGTTAAAAGTCACAGGGGAATGTTATACTAAATCATTTGGTTAAAGAGGAAAATAATCTGACTCCCTGTAATGAAGTCACTGGGCCAGGGTGACATAGAAAATAGTAGGATTGCTCTTGGAGGTGATGTAATTACAGTTTGGCAATTTTTGTTGATATTTACAATACTGTACAAGCCAAGAACTGCTTGTCATTAGCTCCTACACACTAGGATGAAGGTACAGGCATTGAAACTCAGAGGTGTCATATTCAAAACAAAGGAAAGGAAAGCCAGCAGGTGATAACAGAGAAGCAGTGTGGCTCAGTGGAAAGAGCCTGGGCTTGGGAGTCAGAGATCGTGGGTTCTAATCCCGGCTCCACAACATGTCTACTGTGTGACCTTGGGCAAGTCACTTAATTTCTCTGAGCCTCAGTTCCCTCATCTGTAAAATGGGGATGAAGACTGTGAGCCCCACGTGGAACAACCTGATCACCTTGTAGCCGCCCCCCCCCCCCCCAGCTCTTAGAACAGTGCTTTGCACATAGTAAGCATTTAACAAATGCCATTATTATTATTTTTATTATAACCATCAGTGATACCAATGGAAGTTGTGCAGGCAGAAAGACTTGATCAGTGGCTTCATGAAGAGCTTGGAAAAGCTAATGGTTGAGCAGGCCAAAATGGATTATTAGAGGGAACAATGAGCATGTTCAAAAATTTATCCCCACCATGCAAGTACCTTCAAGAAACCTGAGCAGGAGGGACCACTCAGTCTGCCCCACTAATGACAATGCAGGTGTATGTGAGAAGCAGCGTGGTTCAGTGGAAAGAGCCCAGGCTTGGAAGTCAGAGGTTGTGGGTTCTAATCCCTCCTCTGCCACTTGTCAGCTGTGTGACTTTGGGCTAGACACTTCACTTCTCTGTGCCTCAGTTCTGTCATCTGGAAAATGGGGATTAATCAATCAATCAATCAATCGTATTTATTGAGCGCTTACTGTGTGCAGAGCACTGTACTAAGCGCTTGGGAAGTACAAGTTGGCAACATATAGAGACGGTCCCTACCCAACAGTGGGCTCACAGTCTAGAAGGGGGAGACAGAGAACAAAACAAAACATATTAACAAAATAAAATAAATAGAATAGATATGTACAAGTAAAATAAATAAATAAATAGAGTAAAAATCTCCAGTGGCTACCAATCAATCTGTGCAACAGGCAGAAACTCCTCACCCTCAGCTTCAAGGCTCTCCATCACCTCGCCCCCTCCTACCTCACCTCCCTTCTCTCCTTCTACAGCCCAGCCCGCACCCTCCGCTCCTCTGCTGCTAATCTCCTCACCGTGCCTCGTTCTCGCCTGTCCCACCGTCGACCCCCGGCCCACGTCATCCCCCAGGCCTGGAATGCCCTCCCTCTGCCCATCCTCCAAGCTAGCTCTCTTCCTCCCTTCAAAGCCCTACTGAGAGCTCACCTCCTCCAGGAGGCCTTCCCAGACTGAGCCCCTTCCTTCCTCTCCCCCTCGTCTCCCTCTCCATCCCCCCGTCTTACCTCCTTCCCTTCCCCACAGAACCTGTATATATGTATATATGTTTGCACATATTTATTACTCTATCTATTTATTTATTTATTTTACTTGTACATATCTATTCTATTTATTTTCTTTTGATTAATATGGTTTTGTTCTCTGTCTCCCCCTTCTAGACTGTGAGCCCACTGTTGCATAGGGACTGTCTCTATATGTTGCCAACTTGTACTTGTCAAGCGCTTAGTACAGTGCTCTGCACACAGTAAGCGCTCAATAAATACGATTGATTGATTGATTAATAAATACGTACAAACATATATACATATATACAGGTGCTGTGGGGAAGGGAAGGAGGTAAGGCGGGGGGTGGAGAGGGGGAGGAAGGAGGGGGCTCAGTCTGGGAAGGCCTCCTGGAGGAGGTGAGTTCTCAGTAGGGCCTTGAAGGGAGGAAGAGAGCTAGCTTGGCAGATGTGGGGAGGGAGGGCATTCCAGGCCAGGGGAATGACGTGGGCTGGGGGTCGACGGCGGGACAGGCAAGAACGAGGCACGGTGAGGAGATTAGTGGCAGAGGAGCAGAGGGTATGGGCTGGGCTGTAGAAGGAGAGAAGGGAGATGAGGTAGGAGGGGGCGAGGTGATGGAGAGCCTCGAAGCCGAAGGTGAGGAGTTTCTGCCTGATGCGCAGATTGATTGGTAGCCACTGGAGATTTTTGAGGAGGGGAGTAATATGCCCAGAGTGTTTCTGGACAAAGACAATCCAGGCAGCGGCGTGAAGTATGGATTGAAGTGGGGAGAGACAAGAGGATGGGAGATCAGAGAGGAGGCTGATGCAGTAGTCCAGACGGGATAGGATGAGAGCTTGAATGAGCAGGGTAGCGGTTTGGATGGAGAGGAAAGGGCGGATCTTAGCAATGTTGTGGAGCTGAGACTGGCAGGTTTTGGTGATGGCTTGGATGTGAGGGGTGAACGAAAGAGCGGAGTCGAGGATGACACCAAGGTTGTGGGCCCCTGAGATGGGAAGGATGGTAGTGCCGTTAACAGTGATGGGAAAGTCAGGGAGAGGGCAGGATTTGGGAGGGAAGACAAGGAGTTCAGTGTTGGACATGTTGAGTTTTAGGTGGCGGGCAGACATCCAGATGGAGATGTCCTGAAGGCAGGAGGAGATGTGAGCCTGGAGGGAGGGGGAGAGAGCAGGGGCAGAGATGTAGATTTGGGTGTCATCAGCATAGAGATGATAGTTGAAGCCGTGGGAGCGAATGAGGTCACCAAGGGAGTGAGTGTAGATCGAGAACAGAAGGGGACCAAGAACTGAACCTTGAGGAACCCCCACAGTAAGGGGATGGGAGGGGGAGGAGGAGCCTGCAAAAGAGACTGAGAATGCTGTGAGCCCTGTGTGGGACAACCTGATGATCTTGTATCCCCCCAGCTCTTAGAACAGTGCTTGGCACATAGGAAGCACTTAACAAATGCCATCATCATTTATATATATATATATATATATATATTTATATTAATGTCTGTTTCCCCCTCTAGACTGTGAGCTCATTGTGGGCAGGAATGTGTCTTTTGTTATATTGTACTCTTCCAAGTATTTAGTTCAGTGCTTTGCACACAGTAGGTGCTCAGTAAATACTATTAAATGACTGAATGAATCCTATGTCTGCATATCTTCCTAGATCAGTTTCCTCAAGAAACTCCTGTGGTTACCCATCCACCTCCGCATCCAACAGAAACTCCTCACCACTGGCTTTAAGGTATTGAATTACCTGTTCCCTCCTACCTCGCCTAACTATTCTCCTACTAGAACCCAGTCTGCACACTTCGCTCCTCTAAGGCTTACTTTCTCATTGTAGTTCAATCTTGTCTATCTCGCTGCCGACCCCTCACCCTCCTCGGCCTCTGTCCTGGAACACCCTTCTTGCTCAAATCTGAAAGACAATTACTCTCCCAAACTTCAAAGCCTTAATAAAGGCACTGCTCTTCTAAGAGGCTTCCATGGCTAAGCCCTCCTTTCCTCTCCTCCCACTTCCTCTGCATCACCTTGACTTGCTCCCTTTATTCATCCCCCCAGCCCAGCCCCACAGCACTTATGTACATATCCGTAATTTATTTATTTATATTAATGTCTGTTTCCCCTTCTAGACTGTAAGCTCGTTGTGAGCAGGGAATGTGTCTGTTTATTTTTATATTGTACTCTCCCAAGCTCTTAGTGCAGTACTCCGCACACAGTAAATGCTCAATAAATACAACTGAAGGATTGAATGAATGAATGACTTCTTACTTGGCTGCAAAATATGAATATTTACCACTGGTTTTCCCACAGTAATGAGAGATCCTCTTCAAGAACAAACTCGTTAGAAGGGAGCATTAGTTTGCTTTAGGATTCTATCATATAAACACTAGCATTTTATAAATATCTGTCAATATATATTTCCCGTGAATCTCTGGAAACTTAATCCTGATTTGTCTCAGCACCTTTATCTCAGAGAAAGACTTGACTCAGAAAAGAGTCTGCCAAAACTGAGTAATGAATGTTTATACCATTCTTATTCCACAAAGAGCTGGTTCATTATTCTTTGTTTACTGGAGGAAATCACATGGAAGATTCCTGGGATGCTACTTCCACAACTCCCAGGGTTTGGCAGAGAGGCTACTTGTCATTGCAAACACTAATTCTACACCTTACTGAAAAGAAACTGGATAAAACCTTTGTTTCCAAATGAATATTTCAGGGGTGAGATTATTTTGAAGAAAACCAGGCCCAGAAGGAGGACTTTATAATTTGAAGAAATTCCCGTTGCTTTAAGAAAAAGTAATCCAAAATGAAGCTAAATCCTAGCTTTAGCTACATCAAATTTACCCTTTTGTTCATAGTTGGTTACTTATTTTGAAAACATATAGTGATTCACAATTGTAGAATTCCTTTCACAATTACCAAATCTTGATCCTCATTCCACATACTGACAGGTGTCACGGTGTTTTGCAAAGGCTGATGATTTGTAGTGAAGGCAAGAACCTATGATGATAATGATGATGATGATGATGGCATTTGTTAAGCGCTTACTATGTGCAAAGCACTGTTCTAAGTGCTGGGTGGGATACAAGGTGATCAGGTTGTCCCGCGTGGGGCTCACAGTCATCATCCCCATTTGACGGACGAGGTCACTGAGGCCCTGAGAAGTGAAGTGACTTGCCCACGGTCACACAGCAGACACGTGGTGGAGCATGGATTCGAACCCATGACCTTGGACTCCAAAGCCCAGGCTCTTTCCACTGAGCCATGCTGCTTCTTAGCCTATAACACTAACCATCAACTTTCCCACTTCATTAGTGGCCAGCAGTATGGAAACTGACTCGACAGGAATGGGAGTCTGGTTCTTTAGCTAGTTTTTCTGGTTAAGGAATTGTTTCCTGCCATCTCTGCTGGGGAGTAACACTCTCTAGGTTTGATGAGCCATTTTACTGAAAAAAAATAGGCACTGGAAAATCAGAACTAGAATCAGGATCAGCATTATCTCCCTGCTCCTAGGCCATTTTTTTCTCATTTCTGTCTGGGGTGCCAGCTCCAACTGGGCAAGGGAATCAATCAATCAATCAATCGTATTTATTGAGTGCTTACTGTTTGCAGAGCACTGTACTAAGCGCTTGGGAAGTAGAAATGGGAAGCCATTGCTCTGATAGAACTGGCACTGTGGGGCAAAACCAATAGCTATCCTGCCCTGGAGCAGGATGCCGCTAGAAGTGAAGCCAAATTGGTGATGTAATTTTTAACCCCTTTCTGGCAGGCTAGGGTGCAGATAATAATAATAATTATGGTACTTGTTAAGCGCTTACTATTTGCCAAGAACTATTCTAAATGCTGGGTTAGCTACAAGATAATCAGGTTGGACACAGTCCCAGCACTAAATGGGGCTCATGGTCTTAATCCCCATTTTACAGATGAGGTAACTGAGGTCCAGAGAAATTAAGTGACTTCACCAAGGTCACAAAGTAGACATGTGATGGAGCTGGGATTAGAACCCGGATCCTTATGACTTCCAGGCCCATGCTCTATCCACTAAGCCACACAGATCAGATTAGCTCCAGAGACCTGCTGGAATCCAAGACAACACTGAAGCCTCTTCTCACCCTCTGGTCCAACCCTGAAGCTGGACAGGACTCTGAGGATGAGCCATGGGCTTATCTTGTCCTTAACTTGACCAGATAGATCCAGCAGATGCAGGACTTCAAGGCTCTGGCCCAGACAGGCAGTCTGGCTAGGGAGTTCCAGATTTTTAGGATTCTGGGCTCTTCCTGAGTCGGCACTCCAAAGTCTAGGTGATTTCCTCTTTGCAGTAAGTACCCCAACCGAGGGCCAGGGTAGGGAGAGATGAGGCAGGTTGGAGGGTGGGGCTACAATCAAACCCACTTTCCTAGGCTTCAGGAACCATGCCAATGTACCTCCCAAAGGTTTCTGAGGGGGCCTGATCTCAGGGGGATTTCCCTGCAGACTCCCAAGGCACCCTGGGATCTCCCTCCCAGGATGAACTCTTCCTCTGCCTCCCACCCTCTGATAGTGGCAATCCTTCAAGGCTCATTTTGGGGTCTCCTTCTACACTCACTTCCTTGGAGAACTCATTCGCTCCCGTGGCTTCAACTACCGTCTCTATAAGAAGCAGCGTGGCTTAGTGGAAAGAGCCCCGGTTTGGGAGTCAGAAGTCATGGGTTCTAATCTCAGCTCCACCACTTATCAGTTGTGTGACTTTGGGAAAGTCACTTTAACTTCTTTGTGCCTCAGTTACCTCATCTGTAAAATGGGGATTCAGACTCTGAGCCCCACGTGGGACAGCTTAATTACCTTGTATCTACCTCAGCCCTTAGAACAGTGCTTGGAACATGCATAGTAAGCGCTTAACAAATACCATCATCATCATTCCCAAATCTCCACCTCCAGCCCTGACCTCCCTCCCTCTCTGTTGTCTTGTCTTATGCTGTCTGCATTTTCACATTTCCCACATTTCATCTCTACTATGTTGTCCTGCAAACAGCTCAAACTTAGCATGTCCAAAACGGAATTCCTTATCTTTCCACCCAAACCTGTCCAACCCGAGACCTTTCCATCACTGTAGACAGTACCACCATCCTTCCTGTCCCACAACCCCGTAAACTTGGCATTATCCTTGGCTCATTTATCTCATTCAACCCACATATTAAATCTGTAACTAAACTCTACTGGTTCAACCTTCACCACATTGCTAAAATTTGTCCTTTCTTCTCCATCCAAAATGCTACCACTCAATCCAACACTTATCCTACCCGGCCTTGATTACTGTATCAGCTTCCTTGCGGACCTCCCTGCCTCCTGTCTCTGCCCACTATAGTCCATTCTTCACTCTGCTGGCGGGATCATTTTTCTAGACGAACGTTCAGTTCTCCACTCCTCAAGAACCTCCAGAGGTTGTCCATCCACCTCTGCATCAAACAGAAACTCCTTACCATCAGCTTTAAAGCCCTGCATCATTTTGCCCCCTCTTAATTCACCTCGCTACTCCTACTACAACCCAGCCAGCACACTCCTCTCTAATGCCAACCTACTCACTATACCATGAGCTCATCTATCTCGCCACTGACCTCTCTTCCACATCCTGCCTCTGGCTTGGAATGCCTTCTCTCATCACCTCCAACAGACAATCATTCCTCTCCCCACCATCAAAGACTTATTAAAAACACTTCTCCTCCAAGAGGCCTTCCCTCTTTTCCTCTTCTCCCATTCTCTTCTGTGATTATGCCCTAAAACTTGGATTTGACCCCTTTATTCAACACTCCCTCAGCCCCACAGCACTCCTGAACAGATTCTTAATTTACTTAATTATATTAATGGCTGTCTCCCCCTCTAGGCTGTAAACTCACTGTGGGCAGAGAATGTGTGTATCAACTCTGTTATAGTTGTGCTGTCCCAAGCACTTAGTACATTCATTCATTCAATTCTATTTACTGAGTGCTTACTGTGTGCAGAGCTCTATACTAAGCGCTTGGAAAGTACAATTCGGCAACAGAGACAGTACAGTGCTCTGCACACAGTAAGTGCTAGATAAATACGTTGGATTGATAGATGGATTGATGGATTGAGCTGCCAGAGCCGTCTGAGAAAGCCCAGCCTCCCTGGAAAGCCTCATCACCCTTGCTGAGAAGCAGCAAGAGAAGCAGCGTGGCTTAGTGGAAAGAGCCCGGGCTTGGGAGTCAGAGGTCATGGGTTCTAATCCCATCTCTGCCACTTGTCAGCTGTGTAACTTTGGGCAAGTCACTTGAATTCTGTGTGCCTCAGTTCCCTCATTTGTAAAATGGTGAAAAAGACTGTGAGCCCCAAGTGGGATAACCTGATTACCTTGTATCTATCCCAGCGCTTAGAACAGTGCTCGGCCTATAGTAAGCGCTTAACAAATGCTATTATTATTATTATTGTTCTTATTGCTCGGGGGTCGCCAGGGTCTCGAGGCCCTCCAGGCTTCTCCAGGGTGTCAGGGTGTCCCTGCCCCGGGGGCTGCGGGCGGGAGGGGTGGTCGGGGGCGGGGCGGCCCCACAGCTCGGGGCAGGTGACCCCGGGTACCCTGGAGACCCCGGCACCCCGCCGGCCGCCTCCAGCGCGCTCTGCCCTCCGCTGCGGCCGGGCACATCAGGCAGGGGTGGCCGGGTTCCCCGGGGTCCTCGGGGGCGGGGGATGGGCTGTGGGGCCAGCCGCAAAGTGTCCCCGGAGCCCGTGGGCCTGGGGGAGGTCCCGGGGGGCGGGGGGCGGCTCGGCCGGGGGGCGCCGGACAAGGCCCGGGAGGAAGAGGCCAGGACGGAGCAGGCGGCCAGGTGCCAAGCACACTTCGACCGCCGGGTCACCGCCAGGTACCGCCCGCTCCAGCTCGCCCCGGGGCAGGCCGAGGGGGGTGCCGAGGGGTTGCCGAGGGGGGGTGCTGATGGGGGTGCAAAGGGGGATGTTGATGGTGATGGAGAGGGGGATGCTGATGGGAGTGCAGAGGAAAATGCAGAGGAGGGGTGCGGAGGGGGATGCTGATGAGGTTGCGGAGGGGGACGCAGAGGGGGGTGAAGAGGGGGATGCTGAGGGAGATGCTGATGGGGGTGCTGAATGGGGTACGGGGGTGCTGAGGGGGGGTGCTGGGGGGTGCAGAGGGGGGTGCAGAGGGGGGGATGGGAGAGTGGGGTGCAGGGGGATGTGGAGGGGTATGCGGATAGGGATGCGGAGGGGGATAGAGAGGGGGATGCTGAGGGGCGTGCAAAAGGGGGTGCTGATGGCGGTGCAGAGGGAAATGCGGAGGGGGATGCTGAGGGGAGTGCGGGGGGATGCTGAGGGGGGGGGGGGGGGTGCTGATCTGGGTGCAGAGGGGGATGCGAGGGGATGTTGAGGAGGTTGCAGAGGGGGATGCTGAGGGGAATGGAGGGGGATGCTGAGGGGAATGCTGGGGGGATGCTGAGCGGGATGGAGGGGGGATGCTGAGGGGGATGGAGGGGGGATGCTAAGGGGGATGGACGGGGGATGCTGAGGGGGATGGACTGGGGTGCAGAGGGGATGCTGAGGCGGATGGGAGGATTGGGGTACAGAGGGTGTGCAGAGGGGGGATGGCGGAGTGGGATGCAGGGGGATGTGGAGGGGTATGTGGATGGGGATGTGGAGGGGGATGCGGAGGGGGATGCGGAGGGGGATGCAGGTAGGGATGCGGAGAGGGCTGGAGAGGGGGATGCTGATGGGGGTGCAGAGGGGGTGCGGGGGGATGACGGAATGGGATGCAGGGGGATGTGGAGGCGGATGTGGATGGGGATGCGGAGGGGGATGGAGGCGGGATGCTGATGGAGGTGCACAGGGGGATGCGGGGGGGATGTAGAGGAGGTTGCAGAGGGGCATGCGGAGGGGGATATGAGAAGAAGCATGGCGTAGTGGATAGCGCACTGGCCTGGAAGTCAGAGGACGTGGGTTCCAAATCCAATTCCACAACTTGCCTGTTGTGTGATCTTGGGCAAGTCACTTCTCTGTGCCTCAGTTCCCTCATCTGTAAAATAGGGATTGAGACTGTGAGCCCCACATGAGATAGGGATTGGGTCCAACCTGATTACCTTATCAACCTGAAGCAGCGTGGCTCAGTGGAAAGAGCCCGGGCTTGGGAGTCAGAGGTCATGGGTTCTAATCCCCTCACTTCACTTCTAAGTCACTTCACTTCTCTGTGCCTCAGTTCCCTCATCTGTAAAATGGGGGTTAAAACTGTGAGCCCCATGTGGGACAACCTGATGACCTTGTATCCTCCCCAGTGCTTTGAACAGTGCTTGGCACATAGTAAGCGCTTAACAAATGCTGTTATTATTATTATTTGCTTGTACCCACCCCAGTGCTTAGTACGGTGCCTGGCACATAGTAAGCGTTTAACAAATACCATCATTAGTGTTACTATTGATGGGGATGCCGAGGGGGATGCGGATGGAGAGGGGGGCTGGGGACGGACCCACAGACAGACAAGCAGACAGGCAGCCCGGAAGGGCTCGGAGCAGCACCACGGGGGTGGGGGGTGGGGGCGATGGGGCTGCAAAACCCGCCCAGGTCCCAGAACCCGGACCAGTGCTGTAAAACAAACATGGGAGAAATGCCTGGGGTTCACCAGACAGTCCACTGATCGAGCTCATACTGCGTGCAGAGCTCTGTACTAAGCGCTTCCGAGAATGGAGTGCAACAGAGTTGGTAGACACTTCCCCTGCCCACAAGGAGGTTCCAGACTAGCTGGGGAGACAGACTGCAAAAGAAAATACCGGTAAAGGAAGCAACCGCGTTTGACGATATGAACGTAAACGTAGTGAGGGGTGGGTTAGTTGGACTGAACCTCAGAAGGAGGGATTTAGGGCAGGCTCGGAAAATGCTTTGAACGGCAAGGAAGTCCGAGTGGGAGTGCCCTTTGGCTGTGGGATCTCCTTCAAGGTGTGATTATTCATTCATTCATTCATTCATTCATTCGTATTTATTGAGCTCTTACTGTGTGCAGAGCACTATACTAAGCGCTTGATAGGTTAGTTTCCCTTTGGTCTGGGATGTTTGGGATTTCCCTTTTGTGTCCCACACTGTGGTTTAGCAGAGAGAAACAATTCTAGACCCACACAAGTGCCACCTCCCGAGTGGGGTGGGGGTGGATAAGAGGGAGCTGGGGAGCTCCATTCAACTACTCCTCTGTTACCTTAGGGCTCTGTCTTAGACTCAGTACTCTCCAGTCAAGGCACCTGTTGGGAACTTGGGTGGAATCTCAAGCTCAGCGCTTTTGGGGTGGCTAAAGGAAATACTCCCCTCTCAGGGTCACATCTGGAGAGTTTCCAGTACTCTACCAGTCTTGACTATGGGAGGGAGAGTCGAGGAGAGGCATACCCATTCTATTCTTAGCTTGGCCAGTGGCTAGTGATGATGATGATGCCATATATTAAGCGCTTACTATGTGCAAAGCACTGTTCTAAGTTCTAGGGAGGTTACAAGGTGATCAGGTTGTCCCATAGGAGGCTCACAGTTAATCCCCATTTTACAGATGAGGGAACTGAGACACGGAGAAGTTAAGTGACTTGCCCAAAGTCACACAGCTGACAAGTGGCGGAGCCAGGATTTGAACCCATGATGTCTGACTCCAAAGCCCGGGCTCTTTCCACTGAGCCATGCTGCTTCTAGTGAGTGGCAGGCAATCTGCTACAATTCAAAACTCACCTGTGTTGGGCAGCAGAGGCACAGGAGAGAGTTGAGGGCAGAGACTCATTTACTGCACAGAAGGAGGCAATAGTAAACCACTTCCATATTTTTACCAAGAAAACTCTATGGATATACTACCAGAACAATTGCAGATGGAAGTGGGGAGTTCTGGGAGAGATGTGTCTGTGGCATCGCTATGGGTTGGACACAACTCTACCACATAAGACAACAACAAAGGACATGCACTATTGTTTGGTTACTGTATGGGGGAGCTGCTGTCTTTATTTGATGGGAGAAAGACCCTGGCATTGCTCTTTCCAGGGCAAGCCAGGGTTCATGGCTGCTGTTCAGTCAATCAGTCAATCGTATTTATTGAGCACTTACTGTGTGGAGAGCACTGTACTAAGCGCTTGGGAAGTACAAGTTGGCAACATATAGAAACGGTCCCTACCCGACAGGCTCACAGTCCACAGCTGTTCAACCATTTAAGGCCTGGAGGGTATTGGGGTGGCAACTGCTCTGCTTGGCATCTCCTCATCCCGTCTGGGCCTGTCTCATTTGCTGCTTTTATCTGGGCTTAAGTCTTCTGCCAGTTCTTAATCTCCTTGACCCATTCTCCCTCAAATAATTTGAGTATTAAAGCAGCTTACCAATGTTTAAAACAGCATCAAAATTTGTTTTTTTTCAAATGGTTAATTTGCCAAAGAATGATGATTGAGATAACAAATGGATCTGTCTTACAGTCTGAGAGCAGCGTTTTAAATTAGTATTTCCAGAATGCTTTTTATCTCCATTAGATTGAGTGAAAAAAATCATATGGGCAGGCTGCAAAGTGGTAGAAGTTAAAATTCCCACAACTGCCAGCAGGCCCTCACTGACCGTCCATGTGATTAAAAACCAACGTGGATAGGTGAGAAAAGAGACAAGGAGAGAAGAATGGGAAAATGTACCCATCATCATTTTTTCAGTAAGCAGTAGAAAACTAAAGAATAAGTAAGGAGGTAAAAAGGGAAAACTAGAAAATAAAAAAGCTTTACGTTGCTATAAAACACAAACCTACAACTTCGAGATGGAATTCCTATACTACTGCATCATTCTATTGGTTTAGTAATTCAAAGAGAGTGTTAGCACTGCCACATTCTATTTTCCTAAGAATTCAGGCCCTTGCTGACTTTTACAAGGTCACCTAGCACATCTGGGACACCTCTCTGACAGGAACAGGCTCTAAATTTCCAGTTGCTCATTCTCCTCTTAGCCATAATGTGCTTTCAAACCACTTGATCTGTCATTTTATTTTCTAGAACACTTGTATTATTTGCTAATGAGAAACTGTGTGCTCTAGTGAATAGAGCACAGGCCCGGGAGTCAGAGAACCTAGGTTCCAATCCCAACTCTGCTACTTGTCCACTGTGTGACCTTAGGCAAGTCACTTCACTTCTGCACCTCAGTTACCTCACCTGTCAAATGGGGATTAAGACTGTGAGCCCCGTGTGGGACAGGGACTGTGTCCAACCTGATTAACTTGTGTCTACCCCAGTGCTTAATACAGTGTCTGGCACAGAGTAAATAAATACCATACCATACAAATACCATAAAAATTGCTTAGTGATTAACAGTGCCTTTTATTTAGATTATATTTATCACAGATGTATTTTTCTTCTTAGATATGACATCAAGGCTGTCATTGGAAGGGGTAGCTACAGCAGGGTTATGAGAGTGGAACAGAAGGCTACCAAGCAGCCTTTTGCCATAAAACTGATTGAAACCAGCAGAAAGGAAGGCAGAGAAGTGTGCACATCTGAATTGAGTGTCCTCAGGAGGGTCAGCCACCGCAACATCGTTCAGCTGATAGAGGTCTTCGAGATCCGGGATCGTGTATACTTAGTGATGGAGTTGGCTACCGGAGGAGAACTATTTGACCGAGTCATCGCCCAAGGGTCTTTCACAGAACAGGATGCTACCCGAGTTCTCCAGATGGTTGCTGATGGAATAAGGTACTTGCACAGTTTACGGATAACTCATCGGGACCTGAAGCCTGAAAATCTCCTGTACTATCACCCGGGGGCGGAGTCCAAGATTTTGATCACGGATTTTGGGTTGGCTAGTTCTGGCAACGTGAGTAGCGACTGGTTCATGACCACTCTTTGTGGGACTCCAGAGTACATGGCACCTGAGATTGTGCTAAGGAACCCTTACACCAGCGCTGTGGACATGTGGGCTCTTGGGGTAATTACTTATATTTTACTGAGTGGCATGTTGCCTTTTGAAGATGAAAATCACTCAAGGCTTTATAGAAAGATTCTGAAGGGCAAATACAGCTACACCGGAGATGTAAGTAACAATTCGGATCTTGTGAAATTTTTTGAGAAGAAATATTTGACCAGGTTGATCACTCAGTTAATTCATTTCAATCACATTTATTGAGTGTTTACTGTGTGCAGAGCACTGTACTAAGCACTTGGGAAAGTACAATATAACAATAAAAGGCACCTGCCCACAGTGAGCTTACAGTCTATAGAGCTTACAGTCTAGAGTCATACAGTCAGCAGTCAATTATTCAATGGTATTTATTGAGCACTTACTGAGAGCAGAGCACTGGTATGAAGTGCTTGGAAAAGTACACCATCATAGAGATGGTAGATGTGATCCCTCCCCTCAAGGAGTTTACAATCTAGCAGGGGGTGAAAACTGGGGAAATCGTAGAGTATAAGGATATGTACATAAGTGCTGTGGGGCTGGAGTGAATATCAAAGTGCTTAAGGTATACCCAGCCACGCCTTTCCTCTATCCAGCCAGACGGATAGAGGAAATGAGGGCTTAGTCGGGGAAGGCCATTTGGAGGAGATGTGATTTCAGGATGGCCTTTGAAGTGTAGCTGTTATTTCTTTCAAAGCAATTAATTTGTTTGTCACCACATGCAGCCCAGAACAGCTGGATATGCAAGCATATACAGCAGTATCCTCAGCATGATTCCTAAGAGTTTGGTGAGAGATTTTCTACTTTCTGAGTGATTGCAGACCTCCCTTCTCTAGCTCTTTAGTACAGCATTGTTATCGCAGTGGCAGTGAGATTTTCAGCCTCTCTAGGAACTTCCTTACTTTTTTAACCCTCCGATTTGAAAGGATTGTTAATTGATGATTCTTTGATCCCAAAATAAGTGAACTATTCAAATGGCATTGCATTTGGGAAAAAATTTGGCCCTATCACTTGCAAATTAATTTAGAGGAAACTGATCTTTTTAATCTTATCTGAATCTCAGATCAAGAACACCATTGCAGTGTGGCTTTCTAATTAGCCCTTCTCTCTGGAAATCTGAGGTAAATATCAAGTATTCACCTGTGGGGGAGGAATGTAGTTTCTTTCATAAAGACACTGTGAAAAAAGACAGAAATAAGAATGATATAGAAAACAAATGATGTGATGAGAAATGTTTAGGACTTCATCAATCTCAAAGTTTTAAGTAGAAGCCACTCCTGTGAATGAATAAAACCCCACTCCCATAATAAATTGCAAAAGATGGACTGCATTTTACTGATTTGAATGAACTCCTCTCCTAGGTTACTGCTGATCAGGAAAGACCAAACCATTAAACTGTATTTTTTTTAACTCTTTGCTTCCTCTTACTGTTTGGAGAAAAGCAGACTTTCAATATATATCTGACAATCTAACCAATTGACTTTTTTATTAGGATATGAAAATAGCCAAGCAACTTTCTGGACCCAAATTATTCAAAATTTTTGGCATCTGAAATTTGGAAAAGAACATTTAAAACTTTCCTTCTCCCTTCACATTGTTTCTAGGTGCAATCATGTCTAATGACTGTACTAAGTGCTTGGGAGAGTAAGTTTACCAGTAGCAAGTGTTCAGCTAGTACTTTGCCCTGTGTTTCACTGTCTTTAAAACCTTTGTTCTGACCTCCTGCATCTGCTAGATTGCCAAAACCTTGAAGGTAGGGATTAGTTATATTAACTGTATTATACTCTTCTAAGTGCTGGAGATCTACAAACTGTACGCATCAATAAATACTATTGATAGATTGGTATGCCCCTTTTCAGTACACTATAGAATAGCTGCTTGGGGAATTTTGTTGTTAACCATTATACTCAGGTGTCCCACCCAGCAAAGTTGTGCTGTAATGAATATTACCTCTATGGTGATGCTTTCCAGGTGATTGCATTCCAGGATCTTATGGAGGAGAACCTTGCACTGTCATTTGCATAAAACTCATAGGGGATGGCAATAAAACTTCTGGAGAAGGTAATTGGACTTTCTGTGTGGGTCCAGATCCCACAACCAGCTCTGCTTTGTAGTTTGATATGAAACTTTTCCAGTCCACGAAGTAAAGTTGGCATAGAGTCTTGCATGAGCTGAAATCCTGAGCCTCAGGAACATATTTCTTTTTTTGATGCCTGCTTACTTGTATTGATGTCTCTGTCTCCCGGCCCACCCACCCCCCGACTGTGAGCCCGTTGTGGGCAGGGATTGTCTCTCTTTATTACTGCATTAAACTTTCCTAGAACTTAGTACGGTGCTCTGCGCACAGTAAGCGCTGAATAAATGCAATTGAATGAATGAATGAATGTGGACTGATCCTTGTGGGCTTCAGGACAACATTCTGAGCCATCTCTTCACTGGTGTTGGAATATTTGGGAGTGGTAGGGGGTCTCTCATCAGAGAGGCAAAAATCATTTCTTTTCAAATTCAAAGCAGAATTTCAGCTTTATTGAATTTGACTAAGAAGCAGCCCCCACCTTGTCCTTCCTAACCCTTTTTTTAAAAAAAAAAGTTTTAGTGGCACTTGTTAAACACTTGCTATGTGCCAGGCACTGTACTAGGCACTGGCATAGATACAAGCTAATCAGGTTGGATGCAGTCTATATCCCACATGGGGCTCACAGCCTTAATCCCCATTTTACAGATGAGGGAACTGAGGTACAGAGAAGTGAAGTGATTTGCACAAGGTCACACAGCAGACCTGTGGTAGTGCTGGGATTAGAACCCAGGTTCTCTGACACCCAGGCCTATGCTCTATCCACTAGACTGTGTTGCTTTTCATGCTGTTTCCTCCCACCACCTGCAATCCACCTGCCTCTTGACTGGAAGCAGGAAAGACAGTGGAGGGAGGGACTCCAGGTGGTGAGATCTGCAGGGGCATTAGAGTATGTTCTTGGGGTGGAGGGTGGGGGGGCAGCTGCAATCAATAAATCATATTTATTGAACATTTACCATGTGTAGAACACTGTACTAAGTGGTTGAGAAAGTATAGTAAAACAGAGTTGGTAGACCTGTTCCCTTCCCACAATGACCTTATTGTCTAGAGGAGGAGACAGACAATAATATAAAGTATGGTGCAGTATGGGAGGAATTGATCAAACATTCAGAAGGGGGAGGGGGTGAGTGAGTCCTGGGTGTGGAAAGCTGACAACTGCCAGGGAGGAGGGGAAAGAGAGAAGGGGATGGGACACCGAGGTTTACCCAGTTCAAATTGCAAGGGTTCTAAAATAAAATAATGTAGGCCCCTAAACCAGTGAAAGTGATCCTCTGCCTGTAGACCTTGTGGGGGGCCATAGTACATGCATCACAATGGGGAAATGGATAGAGCACAGGCCTGGGAGTCAGAAGGACCTGGGTTCTAATCCTGGCTATGCCACTCATCTGCTGTGTGACCTTGGGCAAGTCATTTCACTTCCTTTGTGCCGCAGTTACCTCACCTGTAAAATGGGGATTGAGGCTGTGAGCCCCACAAGGGACAGGGACTCTGTCCAAGTTGATTTTCTTGAATAATAATAATAATAATAATGGCATTTATTAAGCACTTACTATGTGCAAAGCACTGTTCTAAGTGCTGGGGAGGTTATCAGGTGATCAGGTTGTCCCACGGGGCACTCACAGTCTTAATCCCCATTTTACAGATGAGGTAACTGAGGCACAGAGAAGTTAAGTACCTTGCCCAAAGTCACACAGCGGACAATTGGCAGAGCCGGGATTTGAACCCATGACCTCTGACTCCAAAGCCCATGCTCTTTCCATGCCCCAACCCAGAGCTTAGTACAATGCCTTGAACATAGTAAGTGCTTAACAAATACCATAATTATTATTATTATCAGAAGTTTCCAAAAGCTTCCAAAATGCTTGTGCATTCCTGAACACAAATTCCGGAGGCTTTTGAACCATGTAAGACTCATTTTTCTGGTAAGGGCCATCCTCAGCCATTGAGGACTTCATCTACAGGGAGGCTGCTCTGTTCCTTCATCCTACTGGGAAAGGTTGCAGAGCTGGGACCCTTAGGGCTACCACACCATCTGCCCTGACTGACTGTTCCTATTTACAACAGAGGCACGAGCTAATGTTTTAGCAAAAATGCCAGTGGCACTAGCTCATTGTCTATCCTTAGCTATTGTTAGGGGTGATCTGCCCTCACATTTTAATCTAGATATAATAAAGGGGGAAAATGCTCCTCCTTAAGTCATTTCTAGAATGACTTGTCACCCGCAAGGTGATTTTGCCTAGTCTGTATTTAAGAGGATTAGTGCTTTCATTTTATCCTTGTGTATGCTGGAGAGCAGATCATGGAGTCTTGCATCTCTTTGATGTTATTTAATTACAAAATAAAATATTTTAAAAAAATTTAAATTCAAAGTATATAAATATGAAGACAATTGTTGGAAGGTCTTCTCCAGCAGGAGTCTCCCATAAAGTTGCAGCTAGGGACCAAGCCCAAAGACAAAGCCATCAAACGGAAGCTAAGAACTCTTCCGCCTCCAAAATACTGGCTCTTTCCCTGGCACATATGATAAAATGAAAATACTCTAATTAATAAGGAGCAGGGTGGATTAATGGAAAGAGCATGGGTTTGGGAGTCAGAGGTCATGGGTTCTAATCCTGGCTCCTCCACTTATCAGCTGTGTGACTTTGTGCAAGTCACTTAACTTCTCTGTGCCTTAGTTACCTTATCTGTAACATGGGGATTAAGACTATGAGCCTCACATGGGACAACCTGATTACCTTGTGTCTACCCCAGTGCCTAGAACAGTGCTTGGCACATAAGTGCTTAACAAATACAATTATTATTATTATTATTAAGGGCATTGAATTGAGAGTTAATTACCTAGATGCCTGCCACTGCACATTCTGCAAAACTGGATAATGTCTATCCCAGGACTTTCGCCTAGGTTGATAACAACAACTCTATCCTCGACCCCCTCCAGTCTGGCTTCCATCCCCTACATTCCATGGAAACTGCCCTCTCAAAGGTCACCAATGACCTCCTGCTTGCCAAATCCAACGGCTCATACTCTGTCCTAATCCTCCTCGACCTCTCAGCTGCCTTCGACACTGTGGACCACCCCCTTCTCCTCAACACGCTATCTGACCTTGGCTTCACAGACTCCGTCCTCTCCTGGTTCTCCTCTTACCTCTCCGGTCGTTCTTTCTCAGTCTCTTTTGCAGGCTTCTCCTCCCCCTCCCACCCTCTTACTGTGGGGGTTCCCCAAGGTTCAGTGCTTGGTCCCCTTCTGTTCTCGATCTACACGCACTCCCTTGGTGACCTCATTCGCTCCCACGGCTTCAACTATCATCTCTACGCTGATGACACCCAGATCTACATCTCTGCCCCTGCTCTCTCCCCCTCTCTCCAGGCTCGCATCTCCTTCTGCCTTCAGGACATCTCCATCTGGATGTCTGCCCGCCACCTAAAGCTCAACATGTCGAAGACTGAACTCCTTGTCTTCCCTCCCAAACCTTGCCCTCTCCCTGACTTTCCCATCTCTGTTGATGGCACTACCATCCTTCCCGTCTCACAAGCCCGCAACCTTGGTGTCATCCTCGACTCTGCTCTCTCATTCACTCCTCACATCCAAGCCGTCACCAAAAACCCGCCGGTCTCAGCTCCGCAACATTGCCAAGATCCGCCCTTTCCTCTCCATCCATACCGCTACCTTGCTCATTCAAGCTCTCATCCTATCCCATCTGGACTACTGTATCAGCCTTCTCTCTGATCTCCCATCCTCGTGTCTCTCTCCACTTCAATCCATACTTCATGCTGCTGCCCGGATTATCTTTGTCCAGAAACGCTCTGGGCATATTACTCCCCTCCTCAAAACTCTCCAGTGGCTACCAATCAATCTGCGCATCAGGCTGAAACTCCTCACCCTGGGCTTCAAGGCTCTCCATCACCTCGCCCCCTCCTACCTCACCTCCCTTCTCTCCTTCTACAGCCCAGCCCACCCCCTCCACTCCTCCGCTGCTAATCTCCTCGCCGTACCTCATTCTCGCCTGTCCCGCCATCAACCCCCGGCCCACGTCATCCCCCGGGCCTGGAATGCCCTCCCTCTGCCCATCTGCCAAGCTAGCTCTCTTCCTCACTTCAAGGCCCTACTGAGAGCTCACCTCCTCCAGGAGGCCTTCCCAGACTGAGCCCCTTCCTTCCTCTCCCCCTCGTCTCCCTCTCCATCCTCCCATCTTACCTCCTTCCCTTCCCCACAGCACTTGTATATATGTATATATGTTTGTACATATTTATTACTCTATTTATTTATTTTACTTGTACATATCTATTCTATTTGTTGTACTTTGTTAGTATGTTTGGTTTTGTTCTCTGTCTCCCCCTTTTAGACTGTGAGCCCACTGTTGGGTAGGGACTGTCTCTATATGTTGCCAATTTGTACTTCCCAAGCGCTTAGTACAGTGCTCTGCACATAGTAAGTGCTCAATAAATACGATTGATGATGATGATGATAAAAATCTAAGGATAGGGTAGGGGATGAATTGATGTGATTCAATGATTTGGAGTTGGGTAATCACAAGCAAAATGAATGGAACAGAGGGTTCAGAGACTCAGTGAAACAAAAACAAAGAGATCTCGATGTAGATGGCTGAGGTGAAGGAGTGGAGATAGATCAGGTGCACTGTGGCAAATTGTCACTTTTTTATGGTATTAGTTAGCACTTATTATGTGCCAGAAACTGTTCTAAGCCCTGGGGTGGATATGAGCAAATCAGGTTGGACATAGTCATTCATTCATTCATTCATTCAATTGTATTTACTGAGTGCTTACTGTGTGCAGAGCACTGTACTAAGCACTTAATCCCTATTTTACAGATGAGGTAACTGAGGCACAGAGAAGTGAAGTGACTTGCCTAAGGTCACACAGCAGACAAGTGGCAGAGATGGGATTAGAACCCAGGTCCTTTTGACTCCCAGGCCCATGCTCTATCCACTAGACCATATGTTCTATATACCATAGAGGAAGAAAAATTTGAACATCGGCTGGGAGGTTTCAAAAAGCTCACCCTCATGTCTACTGTAGGATAGGGAGGCTCTGGAGAAAGCAGGCCAATTTGCAGGGCTTGTGAGGTCATGTCTTGGAAGTTCTCCTGAGCTGTTTGTACTGCACAGTTTTGAGGACAGAACAATCTAATTCCCCTTCTGCAGACACCTCCACCCATCCCAGGCCACCCCTCCACATCTGTCTCATGGCAGCCTCACCCCCCCGTGCCCCACCTTACCAGTTCGTCATTGCTGAGAACCAGCTGGTGGGCACTGAGAATATTCAGCTTTCCCAAACTCTTCTGGGGCCTTCCCTCCTGCCATATCATACACACTTTGTCCTCCTCCTCCTCCTCCTCTTCCATTTCCCACCACTTGTCCAGACCTATCTCCCTCCCACTGGCTGGCCTGGGCTCCAATCTTTCTCTCTCTCCCTCATCCACTAGCCTGACAGCTTACTGTCCATCACCCAAGCCTGATCAGTAGGGGACTGTAAAGTGTGATCAATCCATGTTTGTCCCAAGTTTCCCACAGACTTGAGCTTCAAGTGCAAAGAAAATCTACAAAATTTATTCAGTATAATGCTGTGTTTAGTACAGTGTTCTGTACACAGTAAGCTCTCAATAAATATGATTGATGGATCAATTCATTGATTCAAACTTAGATTCTTAATGCCCTCATCCAGTTCTTGGGATCTTATTAATGTCTTTGAGTTGAAAAATAACTTAGTTTTGGTTCTTTCTGAAAAGCAGTATGTCCTAATGGAAAGAATCTGGGTTCTAATCCTGGCTCCGCCACTTGCCTGCTGCGTGACTTTGGACAAGTCACTTTTTTGTGCCTAAGTTCCTTCATTTGCAAAATGGGGAGTCAATACCTCTTCTCCCTCCTAGTTAGACTGTGAGCCCCATGTGGGACATGATTATCATGTACATACCTCAGCACTTAGTACAGTGCTAGGCACGTAGTAAGCGCTTAACTGTTATTATTATCATTATTATTATTTATAACTAAGGCTGCTGATCTGGAAGTCTGAGAACCCCAATCACATGCCCTCCTTCTTAGGATTTCTTCTTTAGTTCTAAAACGTCCTTCCTCTCAGCCTCCTATCTCTTTCCAACCTCCTCCTCCTCCTCATCATCAAAAATAGCTACCTTGATTGAAGCCCTTCTCTAGGCTGTAGTCGTAGTAGTAGTAGAAGCATTTACTGACCACTTGGTGCAGTAAACTATACGGGGCCCTGCAATGCACAATAGAAGTAAGCCATGGTCTCTGCCCTCAAGAAGTTTAAAGTCTATTGGTAAGATAAGTAGGCTTGTCTTGTCTTATGCCATCAAGTCGTTTCCGACACATAGTGACACCATGGACACATCTCTCCCAGAATGCCCAGTTCTCCATCTGCAATCATGTTGGTAATGTATCCATAGAGTTTTCTTGATAAAAATATGGAAGTGGCTTACCATTGCCTCCTTCGCGCAGTAAACTTGAGTCTCCACCCACGACTCTCTCTCCCCTGCTGCTGCTGCCCAGCACGGGTGAGTTTAGACTTGCAGCAGTTTGCCTTCCACTCGCTAGCCACTGGCCAATCTAGGAATGGAATGGGTATGCCTCTGCTTGACTCTCCCACTCGTAGCCGAGACTAGTAGAGTACTGGAAACTGTCTAGGTGCAACCCTGGGAGGGGGATAAGTAGGCACACAATGCAAAAACATAAAAGAGTCAGAGCGTTGATACAAATAAGAACCGAAGATTAAATGCCTAAAAGAAAAATGAGTATACTGACATACCCAGGAATGCTAAGGTATCTGATGGTTTGGCATAAAAGAAGAGGCATTGTTCAAGGAAGGCCATTTAGAGGAGCTGACTTTAGTAGGGCTTTGAAGATGGGATGGGAAGGGATGGGATTTGGTGGACTTGAGGCAGGAGGGAGTTTTGTGCAGCTGTAATGGCTTTGAGCAATGGATCCGAGATGGGTGAGCCAGAAACAGGCACAATTAAAAGGGTAATTTAGGAGAAGCAAAGAACAAGGGAAAGTGAGAGAAGAGATGGATCCAGGAACATCCTCAATTGCTGGGTTCTGAGTAAATAAACCAATTCTTCAAGAAATTTGTTTTTCATGTTAAGTATACAATACCCTTTTCCAGTTCCTAAATTCATTAAGCTGTATAACAGTGCTTTAGGTTTGTGGCAGGAACACTCCTTTCCTCCCTCAACTCCTAAGGGGATTAGAAACCAGCCAATGCAGGGCTCTTCCAAGACCACAGCTGGCCTGGGCAAGGAGCAGCTCCCGTGGGTAGTCCAAACTGCAGCAAGTTCCCCTGGCTGCCACCCCGGAGGCACAGCCACAGAAGTCAGCAAAAATACCAATAATCATTTTAATTAACCTTAAATTCAGCATAGACAAAAGGACAAGTGAACTTTGCGTAGCTCAATTATAAAGTGCAGTTCCATGTAAGTAGATAGAAGGGTATCTCTGTGGCAGAGGGTGCTACCACTCATAAGAAGAAACTGGAGGGCTGGTTGGGCTTCCAAGGGGACTCAAAGGAGCCAGTTCCACTCCAAAAAAAATTCAACACCAGAGGGATCACTGCAAGCCTTCTGAGGGTTGGAAACAAGGCCCAGGTGTTCCAAGCCCCTGGCAGTCAAAAGTCTGGGGAGGAAGGTTAAAGAGAATCTAACAATCAACGTGTTGGTGCAGACACCTTTTCCAAGTGACCCATCTAGTAGGAGAGGCCCCAGCTTTATTAAAACCACCTCTCCTCCAACAGGCCTTCCCTGACCAGTTCCTCATTTCCTCTTCTCCCATTTCCTTCTATATTGCTTTGGGGCTAGGATTTGTACACTTCGTTCAATCTTCTCTCAGTCCCATAGCATATCCAATGGCCTTTACTCCATCCTAATCCTCCTCATCCTCTGAGCTGCCTTTCATTCATTCATTCATTCAGTCAGTCAGTCATATTTATAGAGCACTTATTGTGTGCAGAACACTGTACTAAGCACTTGGGAGAGTGCAATAAAACAGACACATTCCCTGCCCACAATGAGTTTACAGCCTAGAGGGGGGCAGACAGACATCAATACAAATAAATAAATTTTGGATATGTACATACATGCTGTGGGACTGGGGTGAGGGGAAGAGAAAAGGGAGCAAGTCAGGGTGACGCCAAAGGGTGTGGGAGAAGAGGAAAGGGGGACTTTGTCTGGGAAGGCCTCTTATAGGAGATGTGCCTTCAGTAAGGCTTTGAAGTGGGGGAGAGTAATTGTATGTCAGATTTGAGGAGGGAGGGCATTCCAGGTCAAAGGCAGGACATGGGCTAGGAGTCGGTGGCAAGATAGACAAAATCAAGGTACAGTGAGTAGGTTAACATTAGAAGAGCCAAGTGTGTATGCTGGGTTGTAGGAGAGTAGCGAGGTGAGGTTAAAAGCCAATGGTGACGAGTCTGTGTTTGATATGGAGGTGGATGGGCAATGATTGGAGTTTTTTGAGGAGTGGGGTGACATGTCCTGAACATTTTTATAGAAAAATGATCTGGGCACCAGAATGAAGTATGGACTGGAGTGAGAAGAGACAGGAGACTGGGAGGTCAGCAAGGAATTTGGTGCAGTAATCCAAGCAGAATAGTATTAGTGATTGTATTAATGGGGTAGCAGTTTGGATGGACAGGAAAGGACAGACTTTATTTATGTTGTGAAGGTGGGACCAACAGGATGATTGAGTATGTAGGTTGAATGAGAGAGAGGAGTCAAGGATAATGCCAAGATTGCGGGCTTGTGAAACAGGAAGGATGGTGGTGCTGTCTACAGTGATGGGAAAGTCAGGGGGAGAACAGGGTTAGGGTGAAAGGATAAGGAGCTGCCTTTACCATTGTGGACCATCCCCTTCACCTGGAAACATTATCCAATGTGAGGAGGCCACTAACCTCCTCACTGTGCCTTGTTCTCGCCTGTCCCGCCGTCGAACCCCTGGCCCATGTCCTTCCCCTGGCCTGGAATGCCCTCCCTCCGCATATCCACCAAGCTAGCTCTCTTCCTCCCTTCAAAGCCCTACTGAGAGCTTACCTCCTCCAGGAGGCCTTCCCAGACTGAGCCCCCTCCTTCTTCTCCCCCCCCATCCCCCCACCCTACCTCCTTCCCCTCCCCACAGCACCTGTACATATGTCTGTACAGATTTCTAACTCTATTTTACTTGTACATATTTACTATTCTATGTATTTTATTTTGTTAATATGTGTTGTTTTGTTGTCTGTCTCCCCCTTCTAGACTGTGAGCCTGCTGTTGGGTAGGGACCATCTCTATATGTTGCCAACTTGGACTTCCCAAGCACTTAGTACAGTGCTCTGCACACAGTAAGCACTCAATAAATACGATTGAATGAATGAATGAATGAATCCAATCTTGGCTTCATTGATTCTGTCCTCTCCTGGTTCTCCTCATCTCTCTGGCCATTCATTCTTAGCCTCCTTCACAGATTTCTCTTCTGCCTTCCACCTTTTAACTGTGGGGATCACTCAAGATTCAGTTCTGGGTCCCCTTCTATTTTTCATCTACACCCATTTCCTTGGAGAACTCATTTGCTTCAATGGCTTCAACTAGCACCTCTATGTAGATAATACCCAAATCTACATCTCCAATGCTGACCTCTCTCCCTCTGTCTGGTCTCACATTTCCTCTTGCCTTCAAGATATCTACTTGGTTGTCCTCCCATCACCACAAACTTAACATATCCAAAACAGAACTCCTTACTTACCAACCTGAACCCTGTCCTCCCCCTGACTTTCCCATCACTCTAGATGGCACCACAATCCTTCCTGTTTCACAAGCCTGTAACTTTGACATTATACTTGACTCCTCTCTTTCATTCAACACATATATTCAATCCTTCACTAAATCCTGTCAGTCCCACCTTCACAACATTAATAAAATCTACCCTTTCCTCTCCATCCAAACTGCTACCACATTAATACAATCACTCATCCTATCCTGCCTGGATTACTGCATCACCCTTCTTGCTGACCGCCCAGGCTCCCGTCTCTCCCCACTCCAGTTCATACATTACTCTGCTGCCTGGATCATTTTTCAACAAAAGTGTTCAGGACATGTCATCCTGCTCCTCAAAAACCTCCAGTGGTTGCCCATCTATCTCCACATCAAACAAAAAGTCCCCACCATAGACTTTAAAACACTCCAGCACCTTGCCCACTTCTTATAGCACTGATGTACTTATATGTAATTTATTAATTGAATTGATGTCTGTCTGCCCCCCTCTAGACTGTAAGCTTGTTGTGGTCAGGGTATGTGTCTGTTTATTGTTGTATTGTACTCCCCCAAGCTCTTAGTGCCATGCTGTGCACACAGTAAGTGTTCAATAAATATGATTGAATTGAATTCACTATCAATAATTTTATTAATTTATTTATATTAATGTCTGTCTCCCCCATTAGACTGTAAACTTGCCATAGGCAGGGAATGTGCCTAGAGACTCTGTTATATTGTACTCTCCCAAGCGCTTAGTACAGTGCTCTGCACACAGTAAGGTCACAGTTAATGTGATTGATTGATTGACTTTCCACTTTGTCAGTACCCAGGGCAACCTATGGAAAGTTCCTTTTGGTTGTCGATTTCATGAAATTTTACAATCACACCAACATCACTTCTCCCATTGATGGAGGGGAAGTGGAATCCTGAAGAGTTACATAAATACATCAATCAATCATATTAATTGAGCACTTACTATGTGCAGAGCACTGTCCTAAGCACTTGGGAGAGTACAATATAACAAAGTTGGTAGGCACTTTCCCTGCCTACAAGGAGCTTACAGTTTAGAAGGAAGAGCTTACAGGTTTTTATAAACTAGGTCATTTGGCTGTTGTGGAGAAAGCTGCCCTGATGTCTCAGTAATTATTTGTATAGAAGCAAAAAGGATGAGAAGCCCTTTGGCTACAAAAGCCTCATTGTTTTGTGTTTTATTTTCCTTGCCTGTTGATGAGCTGCTCATTGAATAGAATACATTATAAAAACCCAAACTTTTTCCCAATGCTTCCTCTGTTCACTGTGGGATTGGGGAAGGGAGAAGAGGGGATGGCTTTTTCATTTTTATTCTAAGAAAATGTATTGCTTCACTGATATACCTTCAAAAGATAGAGGAGCTGTGCTAGACACACTAGAAAAATAGACTGGTTTTTTTTTTTCAGGCACAGTGGGTGGAGCCAAAATTGCAACTTTTTTCATCTGCTTTTAGGTAGCACGCATGATTGATAATACATCCAGTTAGATATTCACAGCTGATTTGCGCTTGAATTAATTTTAAAATACTGTAGTCATAGCCAATCAGGCCTATAATGCCAAAGAGCTGAGCAGGCTAACTGAACTGTCAAAACCCTTCCACATTCTGAATCCCAGTTGTAATTTAACTGGTTGAAGACAATGGGAATTCTTTGTGATCAGTAGAGAACCTCCCCATTGAAATGAACCAATTAGAGAAATCAAACATTCTTTTAGTTGAGGACCCTACAAAATGTTTATTCTTGCATCAGTTTCTTACTGAAGGGGCAATAATCTATAGAACCAAATAACTACTAGCTCTGATTTCTTTCCCCTTTTGTCTTCTCAGCCCTGGCCAAATGTTTCAAACTTGGCAAAAGACTTTATAGACCAGTTGCTAAACGTGGATTCCACTTTTCGCATGTCAGCAGGACAGGCCCTGAACCACCCTTGGGTCTTGGCCACAGCGACTACATCTTCTATGAAGAACCTTCACCGGTCCATATCCCAGAACTTAATGCACAGGACACCCATCCGTTCTCGGAGCTTGAAGTCAGCACCGTCTTCTGAGTCTTGTAATTCAAACAGGTCAAGACCCACCTGAGGGAAGGAAAATTCAAAAGGAGAGATTTATCCTCGACTTTTCTCATGGGAATCCAGGCTACCCATCAAGGCGTGTTTTCCCAGTGTGCAGCCTTGGTCTAGATGAAAACCACGTTTTTGGGAAAGCAGGATTAACTACTTCCAGGCCTCTAAGTTATTCGTCATTTGCTACCTAAGGTTATTAAATGAGGCTTTAGTGGCCTCAAAGGATTTATGGACTTTCCCAAATATCTTACTTTTTCCTATAATATTGTAGGCATTTAAAAAATCTGGATTATAGTTTGGTAAAATATTAACTCTTTATTTTCTGCATCTATAATTTTTCTGACAGATATGTCTATAGGTGAACATTGATGGGACAAATGTGAGTTATCTGGACCAAGGGTAGTTTTATAAATGAAAAGTTTTATAAATAAATGTTTGGATAGTCAAAAATGTTGGGTATGCCCTTGTCTGAAAAAGTCAACGTTATGTTCAGTTATGGTTAAGAAAGCAGCATGGCCTATTTGAAAGACCATGGGTCTGGGAGTCAGATGACCTGGGTTCTAATCCCTGCTCTACCCCTTGCCTGCTGTGTGACCTTGGGCAAGTCACTTAACTTCTCTGTGTCTCAATTTCCTCATCTATAAAATGGGAATTAAATACTTTTTCTCCTTTGTACTTAAGACTGTGAGCCCCATGTGAGACAAGAACTGTGTTCAACCTGAGTAATTTTTTATCTGCCCTAGTTTGGCACATAGTAAATGCTCAATCAGTCAATGAATGATATTTATTGAGTGCTTACTGTGTACAGAACACTGTACTAAGTGCTTGGGAGAGTACACTACAACCGAGTTGGTAGACATGTTTCCAGCCCACAAGGAGTTCACGGTCTAAAGGAAAGTTTACAGAGCAGAGGACGGTGTGAAATGGCAGTGAAAAGGAAGAGGAGGACCTAGAGGTGAAAGACTTGGGCTATAGAGAGAAGTAAGTACCAATCTGAAATAGGACAACATAAAAGAACCCAGGACTGTGAGGCGGAAGATATGGGTTCCCAGGGTTCCAAGTTCTGCCACTTGCCTGCTTGGGCAAATCACTTGTATCAACATCTTAACAAATACCAAAATTACCACCACCATCATCTAATCACTAGTATTTATTGAGCACCTATTGTACTCTAGCTTTTTAGTTGGAGTAAAAGACATAGTCCCTGTCCTAAAGGAACTGAGACTCTAGTAGGGGAGACAAGCGGAACAAATTTCAAACACACAACAGGCAAGAGTTAAAGCATAGTTACAAATGATAAAAGCAAAAGTTAATTCAGTTAATAAATATTCACTTAGGTTAGGGGCACAGGATCAGGTTCAGTGCTGAGCTTCAGTCATCTGGACTTATTTAACTCCCAATTAGCTTGAGTAATCAATACTTTACTACAGAGCGTCCTCCAAAAAAGGCAGTTATGAAGAATTCTCAGAGGAATGAAGTTTATAATTTCATATTTAACATAGGCAATGCATTACATATTTTTTCTCAGAAAATTCCTAATATTACAATTCAGTTTCCTCACGTTAATGAGGAACTTTGTTAAGTATAAAACTGTATTACTATGTAATGAGCTTTCATTTCAAAATAAAGATTTCAGATACAAGAAGGAACTATATCACTAGCCTAGCTGAGTGTTAATGTTCCTAAGTAGTTGTTCAGTAGTTAACTCCGACTTACACTTATCTAAACAACCAATGTGAAAGTTGGTGATTTACAATTATCATGGTACATCAGAAGTCCTTGAGACAGTCAACCATGATCTACCACCTGCTGATTACTGTAATTTAGAAGGACTCCAAGAAGAGGCAAGAGATTATGGACTAATATACAAGGGCCATACATTGCTGCAAACAGCCAAATATTAATAACAGCATCTCTTAACTAAAAGTTGCCAAAAAATTCTGCTTCCTGGACAGTACACATCAGGATAATGGACATTAAGACAAATAAGTAGAAAATGTAATCAAGAAAGTATTAGACTCTTTCTGGGGAAATCAAATTTGGGACACCTTTGCTGTATAGCCATAAACAAGGATCAAATTTAGTCACTTACATTTAGCATTACTAAAGGAACTAGAAACTCAATCAAGGATGACCTTGGAAAATATCTACTAATCCTGTTGTGTTGTACTCTCCCAATTGCTTAGTACAGTGCTCTACACATAGTAAGTGTAGAGCAATTTAATGTTTACAGTCACTGAGGTTTAAGACTGTTAGGGCTAAGGTAAGGATTTGACTAACAAAAGTTGTGCAAAAGCCTTTTGTTGAAATGTGTGCAAGGCTTGCAGAAAAAAGGCTGGGAATTTTGTTTAAAATAAGCAAATAATAATTTATTTTATAATAAAATAAAGTAAGATAATGAGCGAATTAAGATAACAACCCTCTCTAGCTTCCTTTTTACACTAGGTAAAGCTTAACAAAAAAAGAATATATTTACCATAGGAAGGTATCTTCTGGTTGAGTTTCAGGGCAACAGTTGCAGACAAGCGGTTAGGCAAGCCATCAGGCAAGCTCTCACAGCCAACAGGAAGTTCCAATCTCTCACTTCTCCTCATTCTGCTCTCTGGAGACCTCAACTCTGGCTCTCCCACCCTGAGGGGTTAGGACAGGAGCTTCTTATTGCTGGAGTGAGGTGTCAGCCCCCACTCATAATATTCCAAACAATTCTCTTGGGAGAGTAGTTTGTCCTCCTATCAGCCTTGTGACCTTGCTCTCTTAACCCAAAGCAGTATTTATTTTTGAAAGACATGCAAACAGAATACCGCAACAATATGGCAAAACCAAGTTCAAGGTCTTTGGAAGAGTGGTTTTGGTCAACATTCCTTATGACTGTGAGACTAAGAACTGGGATTCGGGTCACGTGCTCAGCTTGGTGGGTAGGGTTGGAGAGTATCTTAAAGTTGAGTGGAATAATGAGACACTTGGAATTCTCTAGTTGGGAATTCTGGTGTTGGGGTCGTCATGACAACTCATCCATGTTGCTAATAATTTCAGGGTCCCTGAATTCCATTTTTCAAACTGGAGGAACAACTTTCCCAACTCATTCATTCATTCATTCAATCAATCGTATTTATTGAGCACTTACTGTATGCAGAGCACTGTACTGAGCGGTTGGGAAGTACAAGTCAGCAACATATAGAGAACGTCCCTACCCAACAACGGGCTCACAGTCTAGAACTCCTTCCCCTTACCCCTTTTCACAATTCCTTCCCCTTAGATAAGGGTCTGCTTATCCAGAAGTCATTTGGTCACTGCCTGCGCATTTGCACTGAGTGCTTGGATTTAAGCAATAATTTGAAACAACTCCAAACATGTACAAATCTCTCAAGTTTCTTAATGTTAGTTTGGTCTAGTCAGGAACTGAAATAGTTCCACTTACTTTTCTCCCTGGGTCTCAGTTTTCCATCTCAATCTCTTTTATTCCCAAAATGCAATCAATCCAACTTGGTTTTAATTAAAAGAAGCGCTTGGGCATTCCCCCAAGTTAAGTGTAGAACTGTTGCACACTTGTGAGTTGATGCATTTCAAGTGTTTTGGCGCTATTCTACCACCATGTGGTTGAGCTGAGATAGTGCAGCGTTGTCCAGGGTAAATTAGATGACTTTTGTTTCCTTCGTTAAGCCCTGGGCACCATAGGAATGCAGAAAAATGGAAAACTGGAACAAGTTAAACTGTCTTTAGAAATCTCGACCACATGTTTATTGTTTTACATTCCTCCATGTCTGTTTTTTTTCCCCCACGCTTTTGTTCTTTCCTCTCACCAGATGGCTTTTATGTCCATGTCGCCCTTTAAGTCCCCTTTCGTCCACTTCCCTCTTGGATGAATATTTTGAAAAGCAGAATTGTCTTTCATTGAGCAATGCTTCAACTCTAGCTGGGACACTGCCTTTTGAATTTGACCTCTACAGATTCTTTATATCAGTTCTTCTTCCTGCAATTTCCTATTCTCTGTTTCTTGCACCCCAAATATCTTAAGGTTTCTCCTAAAACCATGTACAGTTCATTCCCGTTTTGGAGTCAGACAAATAGCCTTCCCATTCTGGCATTCTGTCTAACAATGGCAATAGGATGCTTGGGTGAATGATGTGACTATATGACGACTGCCTGTGTTACCCCTGCATTAGGATTTGCATCTTTTATGCACCCCTCTATCAGCCCGATAGCACTTAGGTACATATCTGTAATTTATTTATTTGTATTAATGTCTGAATCCCCTCTCTAGACTATAAGAACATATGGACAAGGGAATGTGTCTTCCAAATTTGCTATATTGTACTCTATCAAGGGCTTAGTACAGTGCTTGATAATTATGGTATTTGTTAAGCACTTACTATGTCTTATGTACTCTTTTAGGTGCTGGGATCGATACAAGTTAATCAGGTTGGACACAGTCCCTGTCCCCCATGGGGCTCATAGTCTTTATCCCCATTTTACAGGTGAGGTAACAGGCCCAGAGAAGTCAAGTAACTCCCCCAGGGTCACACAGCAGACATGTGATGGAGTCCGAATTAGAAGTCACGTCCTCTGACTCCCAAGCCTGTGCTCTTGTCATTAGGGCATGTTGCTTCTTGGCATATAGTAAGCACTTAGCAAATACCATTAAAAAACCTAAAAACAATGAGGACATGGAGTGCAGTCAATCCATCAACATCAAAGCAGCATCAAAGCAGCGTGGCTCAGTGGAAATAGCACAGGCTTGGGAGTCGGAGGTCATGGGTTCTAATCCTGACTCTGCTACTTTTCAGCTGTGTGACTTTGGGCAAGTCACTTAACTTCTCTGTGCCTCAGTTACCTCATCTGTAAAATGGGGATGAAGACTGTGAGCCCCACGTGGGACAACCTGATAACCTTGTGTCTATCCCAGTGCTTAGAACAGTGCTCAGCACATAGTAAGCACTTAACAAACACCGTCATTATTATTATCATTATTATTATTATCTAAGCAATGCTTGTTGCATCAACCTTTTGCTGAGTGGAACAAGTGGGAGGAATGAACAACAGCAGGATACCCAAATAGCTGCTAAGTAGGCTGAAGGAGGAGGGGAACCATGAACAAGGAGGACAGAAGAAACCTTTTACACTGAGTCTTATAGACTCATGACTCCGCTGTAGATGGTTGGGTGATTGAAGTAGAAGATAGACTCGTCTGGTGTACACCCATTATAAATGGAGTAATTCAGTGACTTGAAGAATTGAGGCTTTCAGAAGATCTTGGCACCCAGAAGCAGATATGAAAATGGCCCAGGCATATAGGAAGTATGTGCTAAAGGCCAGCTGAGGTAATCTTTACAAGGATTGTCAGGCACACATTGGTAGTTCCAGTTGTACACTGATAAAAGTTCACCATTTGTAGTATTATCCTTCAGTATAGAAGGTCAGCTACAGAAATGTGTATGCTTTTTTAAATGACATTTATTATGCCCGTACTAGGTACAAGGCAGCCTTCACCCTCCGCTCTTCTGCTGCCAATCTCCTCACTGTGCCTCATTCTCGCGTGTCCCGCCATCGACCCCCAGCCCACGTCCTTCCCCTGGCCTGGAATGCCCTCCCTCCGCACATCCGCCAAGCTAGCTCTCTTCCTCCCTTCAAAGCCCTACTGAGAGCTCACCTCCTCCAGGAGGCCTTCCCAGACTGAGCCCCCTCTTTCCCCTCCCCACAGCACCTGTATATATGTTTGTACAGATTTATTACTCTATTTATTTTACTTGTACATATTTACTATTCTATTTATTTTATTTTGTTAATATATTTTGTTTTGTTGTCTGTCTCCCCCTTCTAGACTGTGAGCCCGTTGTTGGGTAGGGACCGTCTCTATATGTTGCCAACTTGTACTTCCCAAGCGCTTAGTACAGTGCTCTGCACACAGTAAGCGCTCATTAAATACGATTGAATGAATGAATGAATGAATGAATTTCAGATACAATACGTGATGTATTGGGGAATCTTTTACACTAGATGGAGCTATAAGATACTCACATGCTAGTGTTTTAAGCCCGTTCCGAAACTGGAAGATTTAGGAGGAAGTTTATGTTCGTTAAATTTTAAAATATGTTTATCTTTTAAGCTTTTCTCATGTTTTCTTTCTTTACTAATAGACTAAATTTATTTGAGAAGTGTCTTTTGAAGGATGTTAATTCTAAAGGTTTTTCACTGAGAAAGAGATTTCTCCTTCTGGACTTCAGAAGGTTTTAACTTTTTCAAGTTTTTTTTTTTATTAAGAACTCATCCAATTCTTACCTAATCTGTGAAATGTTCTTGGGTCAAGATAGTTATGACTTGTTTTCTGTAATTTGGATTTGCAACTTTTCTTTCCTGCTAGTTTGAAAATGGGATGCCATTTTGTCCACTTGTTAAGAACTTTTATTAGCAACATGGGATGGTGCTAGGAAGTGAAAAAAACAAACAAACCAGAAGTAATTCATCACCAACGTGCAACTGAAATATTATGACTGAGTTCTAGATCAGGTCCTGGATAGATTAGGAAATATTTGTTCCTGTCTCCACCAGGAAAGAAAACTGAGGTTTTCAGTTTTGTATTTTAGATATCATTTCCCTGTGATTAGGGAATGTATCTGTTATTTTAAGGTTAGTGGCAAACTAAGTGGAGAGTCTTGGTCATAGGGAACTACGAGAAGATTGGCTTTCAAATTCCTCCCTGAAGCTCCTTTATCCCAACTCTTTCTTTGGCCCTTCTGTACATCTCATTAAATGGGTGACAGGCATTAATCAATCAGTGATATTAATTGAATGTTTACTATGTGCAAAGCACTGTACTAAGCATGTGGGAGAGTACAATAGAGTTGGTAGATAGGCTCCCTGACCTGTTGCCCTGCTGTTTAAGTCACTAAGCCACTCCAAAGGCATATTTGTGACTGTTTTCTGGGTTTCCCCTATGAAGAAATAGCCTGTCTTCCAAAAAGGGTGATCATACTTCAACTCCAAGACAGCTGTAGCCAAACTAGACTGCCCTCCAATGGGATTTTTTAAAAAATTTTTAAGTATGAATCTTGTTTTCCTGGGAAATCTCAAAGGTTTTTTTGTTTTGTTCTTAATTCTTCCTGTTTCCTCCCAGTACCTATGAAAAAATTTCAGTGACTGTAGGATGAGACATGGAAACTTGTGGGAATTTTTCATTGAGGTTTTGAAAGCAACAATATAATTTGATTGCAAATGCCCTTTATTTGGAAGTTTATTTTGGAAAGATGAGCAATTACTGTGGAGCAACCACGACTCCTATCAAGGGATGAAAATTAATCCCAGCTTTCTGAATCAATGAAATGTCTCTGGCTTGGGGATTAAAAGCAAGGAGTTTGAGAAGCAGTATTGCCTAATGGAAAGGGCATATGTTCATGAGTCAAAAGACCTGGGTTCTAATCCCAGCTCTGCCAACTGCCCAAGGTCACACAGCAGAGTGGTGGAGCTGCCATTAGAACCCAGGTCCTTCTGACTCCCAGGCCTGGGCTCTATCCATTAGGCCATGCTGCTTCTCCTCCCAGAATTATGGGATAAAATAATGATACCTTTGAAGGAAATCAAGACAAGTCCAATTTTTAATTAAAAAAAAACAGAATTGGGTAATCCTTCTACAAAACACAATACTCTCCCTCTTTGCTTCTTTTTCCTCCACCCCTCCTATAAAACTCACCCAAACCAGGTCTCTGTTGCCAAAGCAAAGCAGAAAGTTGAGACAAATATTTGGATAATGTAGGTGAAAGCCCCATGGACCCAATGCCAGACTTAAATAAGGCACATGCTGAGTTGGGCTTGAGATGGTGTCAGAAAGTTTTGGTGGAAGGAGTTTTGTGATTTGAATTATGTAGATAAATGTCTCAACCTTCTACTGCCTCAGCTTCTGGGGTCAACTGCAGCCCATATAACAAATGACCATTGTGATGATAATGAGGAGCACCCTCTGCTCCTCTGCCACTACCCTCTTCACTGTACGTCGTTCTAACAGGTCCCTCCATCAACCCCCAGCCCACACCCTTCCCCTGGCCTGAAATGCCCTCCCTCCATACATCTTCCAAGCTAGCTCTCTTCCTCCCTTCAAAGCCCTACTGAGAGCTCACCTCCTCCAGGAGGCCTTCCCAGTCTGAGTCCCCTTTTTCCACTCCTCCTCCCCACCCCCCCACACCCTACCTCCTTCCCCTCCCCATAGCACTTGTATATATATATTTGTACAGATTTATTACTCTGTTTTACTTGTACATATTTACTATTCTATTTATTTTGTTAGTGATGTGCATATAGCTTTAATTCTATTTGTTCTGACGATTTTGACACCTGTCTACATGTTTTGTTTTTTGTCTGTCTCCCCCTTCTAGACTGTGAGCCCGTTGTTGGGTAGGGACCGTCTCTATATGTTGCTGATTTGTACTTCCCAAGCGCTTAGAGCCGTGCTCTGCACACAGTAAGTGCTCAATAAATAAAATTGAATGAATGAATGAATTGTTCAGAACCCCTGATAAAATAACACACTCAACTGTTTTCAAAGAATGAAATACAGTCCACATAGAACCTAATGAAGTTCCTGAAGTTCCTGGTACATGCTTGCTTTAAACTGATTTTATAAAACTGTATTAGCAGTTTCATACCACACCCCTCTGAAACACTGTACAAAATAATCTAAAGCAAATAACTTGGAAAGATAGGAGACAGGTACAGTAAATACAACCTTTTCAAGTCACCTGGTACTGGTGGTGGAGGATAAATGTTAGATAAAATGTCTATTGTGCTAGTAAATGATAACTTTCCTAGTGAAAGATTCCAGAGGGAGTATTAAAGAGAAAACAGATTTGAATGTTCTGGATATTTATGAATCAGTCAATCAATCAGTGGTATCTACTGTACACTCACTGTGTGCAGAGTTTAATAAAATTTGACTGGTATTTTGATAATAATGTGTAGGGCTTTCAGCAAGGCAATCCTGTGTGATCTTGGTCAAGTCACTTAGCTTCTCTATTCCTTGGTTTCTTCATCTGTAGCGAATGGGATCAGTTTTCTCCTTCCCTCTTAGATTATGAGCCCCATGTAGACAGGGACTGGGCCTGACCCATTTATACTATACTCACCTTAGCTCTATACCACTTCATTATAATCCTCTTAAAAATTGCTTAGGTGCTCATTCTGTGAGGTCCTCGGTAACTAAATGCATGCTCCTCTTTTTCTTTCATGCCCATTTTCATTGTAAGCAAATTTATCGTGTGATCTTTGCTAGGTGGATTCTTCTTCTTTGTAATCCAGATCTTTCAAACTTTTGACTGAATCACTTCCTCAAACATTCAGTTCCCTTTCCCCCACTAAACAGCACTGGAGGAGCTTATTAGTTTTCTTCTTTTTGATACATTGGAAGAGCCTTGTTTTTCCCTTCTTTTCCAAGCCACAACCCCCACAAGGTTGAATTCACACTGTCACCAGTGTCATCTTCATGTTCGGAGGGGAGTCTACCGCTAGTGTGATTCTATACAACTGAGTGACTGGAATTTGAGGGACTGTTTTTTACACATTGTGCTTACATGAATATAACACAGCTCCTCATCTATGTTGGGGGTGGTGAGCACTGCATTCCTAAATAAGACTCCTCAGACAACAAGGGAGCTGTGATAAAATTTATGTGTTGGGCCTCTCTGGTACTTTTTCATTCCTTATGTTGCTGCACACCAGTATTGCAATGAGGTGTGAAATGGTGAAAGACTACTCCACCATTCTCCATCAATTCAACATGGTTCCCTCGTGGGAATAGCATGGCGTTTCAGCCAGAGGTACCTCTGTATCTTTACCACTCTGAGTCCCAAGACTCATTTCCATCCATCTAATGAGTTCATCACTGTGAACCATCTCCCCTAAGTCTCCCCAGAAAGTTCCTACAGTGAGGAACATGTCCTGTTTTAGATCATTCTGATTATGAGTGACCAGACCATTGCCCTGTTGAGAAGCAATGGACTGCTGGGATTGACCAGACTGCTTTCCAGCAGGCAAGATTACCCTTCCTCTTGGGGCAAATTTAGTAAATTATCATTATTATCACTACACTTATTCAGCACTTACTCTGTGCTGAACATTGTACCAAATGCTGGGGCAGATATAAGATAATCAGCCAGGAAACAGTCCATATCTAACACAGGGCTCACAACCTAAAGGGGAGCAAGAACAAGTATTGGATCTCCATTTTACGGTCAGAAAACTGAGTCACAGAGAAATTAAGTGACTTGCCCAAGGTCACAAAGCAGGCAAGTGATGGCATAGAATTAGAACCCAGCGTCCCTGACTCCCAGGCCCATGGCCTTTGCACTGGGTCATGTGGCTTTTTTGCACAGAGAGTATTTGGGGTGATATACTCTGAGTGGGGTGTTTGGAGGCTGCTATGGGTGGAATCAAAGGCCTCACCTTGCCCAAATCAGTTGGAGTCTTGATGATTTGGTCCATTCAGTACATCTTTACATTAAATATAAGAACCAGAGGGAGGAAGGTAAGGGGAACTTGCCCTAATAATCATAATAATAATTGTGGTATTTGTTAAGTGCTATGTGCCAGGCACTGTACTAAGCACTGAGGTGGATAAAAGCAAATTGGGTTGGACATGGTCCCTGTCCCACATGGGGCTCACAGTCTCAATCCCCATTTTACAGATGAGAGAACTGAGGCACAGAGAAGTGAAGTGACTTGCCCAAGCTCACACAGGAGACAAGGCCTAGAGCGGTTCAGCCTAGGTGATGATGGATAAAGGGAGTCTGCAGTGAGTGGCCATATCTGATAGATTTCTGGGCTGCTGACTGTAGTCCAGCTGGCATCTCAACCACTTATATTCAATACACTTTGAGGGCAGGGGCTGTGTCTTTTAAACAGTCACACAATCATATGTATTGAGCAGTTACTGTATACAGAGCACTGTAATAATAATTAATTATGGCATTTAAGAGCTTACTATGTGCCAGGCACTGTACTAAGCACTGGGTACTAAGGGCTTGGGAGAATACTATACAACAGATTTGGTAGACATATTCCCTGCCCACAAGGAGCTTACAGTTTAGAGTGAAAAACAGAAATTGAATAAATTACAGATACATACTTAAGGGCTGTAGGGGCTGAGGGTGGAGTGAATTGAGGGTACAAATCCAAGGACAATGGTGTTACAGAGGGAGAGGGAGCAGGGGAAATGAGGCCTTAGTTGGGGAAGGCATCTTGGAGGAGATGTGCTTTTAATGAATCTTTGAAGGTGGGGAGAGTGACAATTTGTTGTATAGGAAGAGGGAGAGTCTTCCAGGCCAGAAGCAGGATGTGGGCAAGGGGTCAGTGCCAAGATAGAAAAGATCAAGCAACAGTGAGTAAGTTGGCATCAGAGAAGCAAAGTGAACGTACAGGGCTGTAGTAGGAAATCAGCGAGGGAAGATAGGAGGGGTCAAAGTGATTGAAAGTTTTAACTGCTTTTACTTTTATTATAGGCTTCCAAGTGGTTAGTAGAGCACCTTGCCCATAATAGGCACTAAGTATTGATGATAGGGACCTCTTCTTCCATTACTCCACAATCCCATGCTAGAGCTGGTGGAGTCATCCGCCAGAAGCAACAGGTGAGTCTCATCCTGAGATTTCAGCACCAAGAACCTGAGCTGAGGAATTGCTTATAGTGCTAGTGTTTCACGCCACTCCATTCACACTCAGCCCTGTCAGTCGTGTTTCTGCTAGGCCATGAGCAAGCAGGTGGGGAGGGTATTCGGCACAGTGAGAAGGAGTGCATGTGGTAGTCTTCAACCAACCAATCAATCAATCATATTGAGTGTTTGTGTGCTGAGCACTGTACTAAGCACTTGGGAGGGTACAATTTAGCAGAACTGGTAGACGTGTTTCCTTCCCTCCCTCTTCATATACAACAGACCAGCTAACAGCCTAGGGGGAAGGTAGACACTGATATAGATAAATAACAGTATGTACATAAGTGCTGTGGGGCTGAGGGAGGGATGAATGCTCAGTGGAAAGAGCATGGGCTTTGGAATCAGAGGTCATGGGTTCAAATCCTGGCTCTGCCAATTGCCAGCTGTGTGACTTTGGGCAAGTCACTTAACTTCTCTGTGCCTCAGTTACCTCATCTGTAAAATGGGGATTAAGACTGTGAGCCCCCCGTGGGACAACCTGATCACCTTGTAACCTCCCCAGCACTTAGAACTGTGCTTTGCACATAGTAAGTGCTTAACAAATGCCATTATTATTATTATTATTATTATTAATAACGGAAGCAAATCCAAGTGCGAGTAAGCCAGGCACAGGCAGAATGAGGCCTAGAAGCTAATCTCCCGATTCCCAGAGCAGTGCTCTTTCCACTGGACCAACAGCAGAGCTCTCCTTAGAGCAGAAACCAAAATTATCCCCCCCAAACACCTCAGATTTTAAGTCCTTGGGGGAACTTCCCAAAGTTGATATGATAATGATGGTATTTATTGAGCGCTTTACTATGTGTCAAGCACTAACATGCAATGGCTTCCCTAGGGGCCTGGCATTGTTGCTGTTAGGCTAATGCTATTTTCTGGCAACAAACTTTCACCTAAACTAGTTAATCTCTGAAGAGTCAATCACAAATCAGCACATTTGCAGATCAATACAGATACTTTTTTCTCCTGTTCGTTCAGGCGGTCTAAAGGCTCTGGATTTTCTAACTCAAATAAATGTAAAATGCTCATCAAAAATGAAGGCAGAGATGAGTTGGAAGACAAATATCTGTCAATACAGAGACTCTTCTGGCTCCAGGTTACAATTTTTTAGAAATTAATTATTATATACCGCACAATTTTTCCCAGAGAAAGCTAAGGCTTCCCTAACTCTGTTAACAGTCATCAGCACCGCTACTAAGCCTTAAGGTTTGGCTGATGCTTCAAATTCTGGTCATTCCCATTTAATTATTTTTGTCTTTCTGTCATTCGCATGGTAGAATCATTTCCATGGTTTATATTAATCACAAATCTTTGCCTGACACACAATTATTCAAACCTTCCTTCGGGTTTAATGTGAAAGGATTCATACACTGAACTCAGACCAGTGTGTCATGTCTGTATTCCAGAGCTGACCTATGTTTCTCTGTCTCCTCCACAAGTTAACAATATCATTTTTGAATCAAACTGGCCTCCATCCCAAGTAAATGTATTTGCATCTCATTGTTTAGGGGATAGTGTAAATGTTTGCACAGAACAGAAATGGAGAATCATAGGATGAGATTCAGTTTATGGAAATCTTTAACCTGTACATTATTTTAGTCCATCCTTTGCCATTTATTTATTATTTATATTCGTGCTGCAAGTCCCTGTTGACGGCACTACCATCCTTCCCGTCTCACGAGCCCGCAACCTTGGTGTCATCCTCGACTCCGCTCTCTCATTCACCCCTCACATCCAAGCCGTCACCAAAACCTGCCGGTCTCAGCTCTGCAACATTGCCAAGATCCGCCCTTTCCTCTCCATCCAAACTGCTACCCTGCTCATTCAAGCTCTCATCCTATCCCGTCTGGACTACTGCACTAGCCTTCTCTCTGATCTCCCATCCTCGTGTCTCTCTCCACTTCAATCCATACTTCATGCTGCTGCCCGGATTATCTTTGTCCAGAAACGCTCTGGACATATTACTCCCCTCCTCAAAAACCTCCAATGGCTACCGATCAATCTGCGCATCAGGCAGAAACTCCTCACCCTGGGCTTCAAGGCTCTCCATCACCTCGCCCCCTCCTACCTCACCTCCCTTCTCTCCTTCTACTGCCCAGCCTGCACCCTCCGCTCCTCCACCACTAATCTCCTCACTGTACCTCGCTCTCGCCTGTCCCGCCATCGACCCCCGGCCCACGTCATCCCCCGGGCCTGGAATGCCCTCCCTCTGCCCATCCGCCAAGCTAGCTCTCTTCCTCCCTTCAAGGCCCTGCTGAGAGCTCACCTCCTCCAGGAGGCCTTCCCAGACTGAGCCCCTTCTTTCCTCTCCCCCTCTCCATCCCCCCGTCTTACCTCCTTCCCTTCCCCACAGCACCTGTATATATGTATATATGGTTGTACATATTTATTACTCCATTTATTTATTTATTTATTTATTTATTTATTTATTTTACTTGTACATTTCTATCCTACTTATTTTATTTTGTTGGTATGTTTGGTTCTGTTCTCTTTCTCCCCCTTTTAGACTGTGAGCCCACTGTTGGGTAGGGACTGTCTCTATGTGATGCCAATTTGTACTTCCCAAGCGCTTAGTACAGTGCTCTGCACATAGTAAGCGCTCAATAAATACAATTGATTGATTGATTGATTGATTGATTATTCTAAGCCCTGGTTGCGCATACAAAGCAAAGGAGATATAGCAATTTTGGAACTGTTAGAATTCCTTCCAGGGTTTAGAATACACTTCCCTTGTATCTACAGGGACTCTACTAACTTAAGAAGTTGTGATCCCATTGTTATGTCCCAGTGTCCTCTCTCTCCTCTTACACTGGAACTATTGATGTGCAGTGGGACTGCTACCAGTTACACTGCTCTCAGTGCCTAATACTGTCTTATACGTCTCTTGGATTTGATCAGATATTAAAGGCAATGTACAAAATCACATTATAGTCACCATTTGGTCAAAAAAAATGGGATTCGCTGAGGCATAATTTATCATCCTGGCTCCGCCGTGACCCTGCTGTGTGACCTTAGGCAAGTCCCTTAATATCTCTGTGCCTCAATTTCCTCATCTGTAAAATGGAGATCAAATGCCTGTTCTCCCTCCTATCTAGACTTTGAGCTCCATGTGGGGCAGAAACTGTGTCTGACTTGATTATTTTGTACTTAACCCAGGGCTTAGTACAGTGCTCACCACTGTACTTATACACTGTACTTGTAATATTTTTTGAGTGCTTATTATGTGAAGAGCACTGTACTAAGTGCTTGGAAGAGTACAATACAATAGCCTTGGTAGACATGATGCCTGCCCTCAAGGATCTTTGAGTCTATCAGAGGAGACAGACATTAAAATAAATTATAAATTGAGGAAATGGCAGAATATATGGATATGCACAGAAGTGCTGTGGGGTTGGGGTATCATGATGGCTAAGTAGTACAGACCCAAGTACCTAGGTAGCACAGAAGGGAAGGCAAATAGAATGGGGAATCAATCAATCAGTTGCATTTATTGCATGTAAGTGCTCAGTAAATACGATTGATTGAATGAATGAGTGAATTCATTGAGCTTACTGTCTGTAAAGCACTGTACTAAGAGCTTAGGACAGTACAATATAATAGGGTTGTTAGACATGTTCTCTGCCCACAAAGAGCATACACTCTAGAAGAAGAGACAGACATTAAAGTGAATTACATAAATGTAAATAAGTGCTATGGACCTGAGAGTGCAGTGAATAAAGGGTATAAATCCAAGTGCAAGGGTGATGCAGAAGGGAGAGGGAGTAGGGCAAATGAGGGCTTCGTCAGGGAAGACCTCTTGGAGGAGATATGATTTTAGGGCTGAAAATCAGGAGAATTGTGATCTGGCAAATATAAAGGAGAAAGGTGATCCAGGACAAGGGAAGACTTGGGCAAGGTGTTGGCAGTGAGACAGTCAAAATTAAGGTACAGTGAGTCAGTTGGCATTAGAGGAGGCACTTCTATGTGCCACAGTTTCCTTATCTATAAAATAAGAACTCAATACCTGGTCTCCCTCCAACATAGACTGTGAGCCCCATGTGAGACAGGAACAGTATTCATTCATTCATTCATTCAATCAACTGTATTTATTGAGCACTTACTGTGTGCAGAGTACTGCACTAAGCACTTGGGAAGTACAAATCGGCCACATATAGAGATGGTCCTTACCCAACAACGGGCTTATAGTCTAGAAGGGGGAGACAGACAACAAAACAAGTAGACAGGTGTCAATACCATCAGAATAAATAGAATTATAGTATCTAACGTGATTATCTTCTATCTACCCCAGAGCTTAGCAGAGTTCTTGGTTCACAGTAAACACTTAAGAAATATCACAATTATCAATATAATTATTTTCATTGTCCTCTTTATGATCATTAAGAAATTAGCAAGGTAAGATAGGAGGGGGAGAGCTGATTAAACGCCTGAAAACTGATAGGAAGGATGGAAAGCACTTATCAAATACCGCAATAGTTATATACATATTTCAGATACATCTTCTCAGTTCACCAAAATTAGATGAATGAATGAATCAATGGTTTTTATTGAGAGCATAACCCTTGCAGAGCACTGTACTAAGCCCTTGGGAGAGTACAGTAGAGGTAGAAGACATAATCCCTACCCTCAAAGTGTTTACAATTTATTGGGAGAAAATCACACAAAATCATTTGTATATATGAGGAAAAGGAAATAGTAAGATAGACGTGGATAAATAAGTGCTTAAATAGCAGAGACTATCAACTGATACGCATAAAAGTTCTAAATGAGGAATTGCCCAAGTCCCATAACTAATTTCCCCTCTAAGGCCTTATTACCCTTATTTCATTCAGAACTTCCTCCTCCTAGTAGCTTCCTGAACTTAGATACAATTTCCCTCTGCAATTTGCCCCTTCCAATTTTCTATTAGCTACTGTTTGTGTCTCAGTTCTAAAGTTAAAGTAGTGAACATGTGGTCCCAAGAAAATTCACTTGATCATCTGAAACTGGAACAAGGGAGAGGATGATCAGTCCACCTAGGACAATGTCGAAAGAGTGACTGGGCTGGAATGAACCTCTGTGATAATGATAATAATAATAATAATAGTATTTGTTAAACGCTTACTATGTGCCAAGAACTATTCTAAGCACTGCGGTAGTTACAAGGTAAATCAGGTTGTCCCACGTGGGTCTCACAGTCTTAATCCCCATTTTACAGATGAGGTAACTGAGGCACAGAGAAGTTAAAGCAACTTGTCCAGGGTCACACAGAAGACAAGTGGTGGAGACGGGATTAGAACCCACAAACTCTGACTCGCAAGCCCGTGCTCTTGCCACTAGGGCATGCTGCTGATGCCTCATCAGGACAGAGAATGGAAAACTAAACTGCCAGACTTTTCCAGAAGGTACAACCAGTGTGGCTCCTTCCTCTAACCTTTGTCCCTGTGGACAGGAAACAGAAGCTGTAGGATGTAAGTGGTGGCATGAGGAAAGAGAGGTTTGATGAAGAGAGCTGGGGCAATTTTGAAGTATCTAAATCGCTGAAACAGGGGAAACATGGAAACTTTTAGGTTCCATTAGCTATGGATAATCTGTGATTCACTTTTAAGGTTCTATAATATAAGGTTTTGCTGGAAAGAAAGTCCGATCAGGTCCTGGCTGGAAAAGACATTCATTGCAGAGACTCTGCTCTGTAGTTCTCGAGTCCTTGGTCAAATATTTTTTAAAATATGATGCTTCACCCAGTAGAATGAAAGCCTCACCATAGGTTGCACCCTTGATTTCCTGTGCTAACATGTATTCATAGTGCACAGTACTTAGTGTCCTTCACAGTTCTGAAATTTCCTCCTTAGGAGCAGGGCACAGGGGAGAGAATTCTTCTAGACTGTGAGCTCGTTGTGGGCATAGAATGTGTCCACCAACTCTATTATATTGTTATATTGTACTCTCCCAAGCTCTTAGTACAGTGAGCACTCAACACAATTGTTTGATGTGTTACACCTGTATATATGTTTGTATATATTTATTACTCTATTTATTTATTTTACTTGTACATATCTATTCTATTTATTTTATTTTGTTGGTATGTTTGGTTTTGTTCTCTGTCTCCCCCTTTTAGACTGTGAGCCCACTGTTGGGTAGGGACTGTCTCTATATGTTGCCAGCTTGTACTTCCCAAGCGCTTAGTACAGTGCTCTGCACACAGTAAGCGCTCAATAAATATGACTGATTGATTGATTACAGATCACAAAAATGTAGGATACTAATTATAATAATTGTGGTATTTGTTAAGCACTTACTATGTGTCAAACACTGTTCTAAGCTCTGAGGTAAATTCAAAGTAATCATGTCTGACACAGTCCCTGCCCCACAATGGGTTCACAGTCTAAGTAAGAGGGAGAATAGGGATTGAATTCCTTTTTTGCAGATGAGGAAACTGAGGCCCAGAGAAGATGTGGCTTGTCCAATGTCATACAGACAAGTGGAGGAGCCAGAATTAGAATCTGAGACTTCTGATTCTCAGGTCCATGCTCTATCTGCTTGGCCATGCTGCTCGTTTGGTAATAGATGGTGTTTCCATTCCCCTGTGGATGAGAGGGCAAGCGTGGGGAATATGAACCAGGTTCCTCCCCTTCCCCTTGATTTTGCCTTTTCCATGCTAACTCCCCGAGTCTTCTCAGCTTTTTGCCCTCACAGGAAGTGTTTAAACTTGGTCTAAGGAGGACTATGAGCAAGATGAATGGCATTCATTTGCCATCACCACTCCATTCCCCTGAGAGGCAAGAAGAAAAATATGCCCAGAGTGAAGTGTGGATAAAGAGTGCCAGCTAGAATGGATGGGACTGCACTTTGTGAATGATTAATGAAATGAAAGACCCTGGGAAGAAAATGTACCAGACTTCAAGCTCTCACTGCTGAGCCTACACAGAGTCAGAGTGTTCACCAAGCTGGAACAGACTCACCATAAATGTATATGCCACCCTCCCCATGGGAAGATAGCATTACTTAAATGCAAATAGGCTTTGTTTTCCACCACCTGTACCCTACAGTCATCTAACAGGATTAAATTTGATGTTTTTTGAGGTCTGAATCTGCCACCAGCCATTTTGCCTGGCACAAAAACAAAAATGGCCACTCATTGAGAAATAAAGTTACAGGTGGAAGAGGTTGTGGTACAAAGGTTAACATCAGTAAAGAAAGTGACTCTTTATCAAGTCTTTCTATTTTTCAAATGAACAAGTTCAAGCAGAACTCTCAACTCAAAAAACTAAATAATAATAATAAAAATAATAATGCCATTTGTTAAGCTATTACTATGTGCCACGAACTGTACTAAGCACTGGGTTAGCTACAACATAATTAGACTGGATACTTCTCTGTCTCCCATCTGGCTCCCTAAGTAGGAGGTATTGAATCCTGTTTTACAGATGATGAGACTGAATCACAGAGAAATTAAGTGGCTAGCCCAAAATTTCAATCTTGGATCTACTGGAGTCCTTCTGTTACCTGATCCAATTAGATCACCATTCTCTGTAGCTGTTTCTTCCTCCCCGGAAGCCAGAAAAAAAAAGCCCCTTGGGGAAGTGGGAGGGTAGAGGGACTATCCCAGGAATTAGCTTCCAGATCTCCTGATCCTGGTGCCCTGCTCTCAGAGGTGATGGCTTTTTGGTAACATAGTACTTTATCCTAGTAAAAAGGCTATGCCTATTGGGTTAAATGTTGACCTGGCTGTTGACAGTGCATACAATTTACCCTGAAGTGCCTGCTACTAGCAATTTTATGACCCCACATAATTTTTTTATCTTCTTTCACTGCCCCTACTACTCACTATTTGACTAGAACAGCTTGTTGGGTAGTAACTACAGTAACTAAGGAAGAGCTTTGGGACTCTAAATCCACTGTGTACTGTGAGTTTTTCTTTATATAATTGCTCCAGGCTTACACTAAACTGCCATCTCAGAAAACTCCTCAACAAATTCCATCTTCACTTCTGATACTACATTTTATCAGTGGATTTTGGAAAGGTGGGATGACAAAGATGGGCTATGAATCTCAGGAGCAGACATTGGGCTGTAATCAATCAAACCTTCCTTTTGTCTGACCTTGGGTGCATTTTAAATAAACTTTTGATTTCTATAAATGCCTCCCTGATTTTTAAGCTCATTGTGGGCAGCAAATGTATCTGTTGTACTCTCTCAAGTGCTTAATTCAGGGTTCTGTACACAGTAAGAGCTCAATAAATATGATTGATTGATTTAGAATTGCTAGTCAGTTGTTTTCACCTTTAATTCATGATCCTCCACAATATGTCGGCCCCAAGCTACAAAGTTGTTTCCCTTCCACACCCCTATTTCCAAAGTCATTTAATTCTCTACGCAGGAGATTTTTGTAGTGAGGATGTGTGAATTCACTAGAGGGAGTGATTGCAAAGCCCTATGCCTGACATCAAATAAGGAAGAGATGGAAATTCGCTCTTGTGTTTCAGTGCAAAGAAGGCTTTCACCAGAAGTTGCAGCATACTCTATTCACTGGGTGATCAACATGGGGATATCAAACACCCAGAGGTTGAAATGAACTCTAACTCATATTTAAAGGAGATGATTGGAGGGAATAAAAGTCTTGAACTCCCACATATGTGCTCTAACAGACAGGTGGAAGTTTAGCTAGAAACATTTTGCTAAGAAGAAGAATGTTTCCCGGATAGCTGGACTAATCTCAGAGTGGTCAGGATTAATTATTGTGCTTTTTGTTAATAATAATAACTATTATATAATAATAAATAATAACTATTAATAATAACAATTATTATTATTATTATTATTATGGTATTTGTTAAGCACTTAACTATATGGCAGGCACTGTACTAAGCGCTGGGGTGGATACAAGCAAATCAGGTTGGACACAGTCCTTGTCCCACGTGGGGCTTATAGTCTCAACTCCCATTTTCCAGATGAGGTAACTGAGGCCCAGAGAAGTGAAGTGATTTGCCCAAGTTCACACAGCAGACAAGTAGTGGAGCCAGGATTAGAACCCATGACCTTCTGACTCCCAGGCCCATGCTCTATACACTAGGCCATGTTGCTTCTCAACACTAATTAATCCTTATTAACAACTTAACTTGTTCACAATAACTTGTTAACTTATTAATGCTTATTATTTGTAATAATAATAATAATATTAATAATGATGGTATTTGTTAAGCACTTACTACATGCAAAGCACTGTTCTAAGTACTGGGGAGATATAAGGTGATCAGGTTGTCCCACGTGTGGCTCACAGTCTTCATCCCCATTTTACAGATGAGGGAACTGAGGCACAGAGAAGTTAAGTGACTTGCCCGAAGTCACACAGCTGACAAGTGGAGGAGCTGGGATTATAACCCATGACCTCTGACTCCCAAGCCCGTGCTCTTTCCATTAAGCCATACTGCTTCTCAAAGTGCTCTGCTAAGCCCTGGAGCAGATGCAGGATAATCATTAGACTGAGTGCCCATATGGGACAGGGACCGTATCCAACCTGGTTAACTTATATCTACCTCAGCAATTAGAACAGTGTTTGACACACAGAAAGCACTTAACAAATGCCATTATTATTATTATTATTATTATTAGTAGTAGTAGTAGTAGTAGTAGTAGTAGTATTTTTATTGTTCACAAACTCTCACACTTACTAGTTCAATCGGCCAAGCAGAAGTAAAGGAGAAAGTACAGTGAGTAATCAGGAGGGAGTTCTTTAGGAGTGAGAAGAGCAAGAAGAGAGTACAATGCTTTGCACACAGTAAGTGCTCAATAAATACAAATAATAATAATAATAACCATCTATTCCCAGATCATAACAGAGTTATATAACCTGGATTCTGGAGATTGTAGTAGCCACAGGTGTAAGTGGGTCTCTGTGGGTAAGGATCAGGGCTGCAGTAACAGCTGCATAAATTGGGAACAGCCACACTGACCCACAGACACTGGAGAGGCCTCCATCAATCAATCAATCCATGGTATTTATTGAGTGCCTACTGTATGGAGAGCATTGTACTAGGTGTTTGGGAGAGTACCATATACCAGATTTTGTAGACATAAGGAGTTTACAGTCTAGAAGCATAGCCATTGGCAGTAGGGTTCCTGTAGCTCTCCAACAGCACCCCCCTCCCTCCCTCTCTCTCCCTCCCTTCCTCTCTCTCTCCCCTCCCTCCCCCTTTCCCTCCCTCCCTTCCTTCTTTCCTTCCTTCCTCTTTCTCTTTCTCTCTCTCATTCTTCTCTCAGCTGCAGCCATGGCTGGGCTAAAAATTGCCCCAACAGGGTTAATAGCTAGGACTGAGGGGGCTGGGGGTAAGACCAGGGGTAGGAGGCATGCATGTGTGGGGTCAAGGACACATGTGTGCCCACAGAGGGGCTATATAGACAGAATGGTAGGATACTTGGACATGTGGAGGTGGGGGGTATGTATTTGGCCTAAGTGTAATGCCTTCTCCAGGCCTAACTCAGGGCAACACAGCCCAGAAAAATTTGAAACCCAGTCTGCCCCAAATTTGAGTTTCATGAAAATTTTCTGGCACAGTAGGGCTAACCCCTTATCAGAAGTTTGCACTCTCTCTTGCTCTCCCTCTCTGAATGGCTGCAGGCAGCTAATTCCAGGTTGGGTGGCTGGAAGGATCTGTAACAAGCAGGTACTTTTATATTACAGTATTCCTGAAAGGAGATAAATGTGCATAAAAAGGAATATTAAAATATTGCCTTATACCCCACCCTTCCCTTCAGCCACCTTCTCCACCTTCCCCTTACTGCCCTGTTGAGCAGGGATAGAGAGCTGGGGGTCAGGGTGGTGAGGAGTTCCCCAAGTTCAGGTTGAACTTGCATTCACTAGACCTTGAGCCTGGCTGGACTTGACCCAAAGGCAAGTCCTGGCCTGGGCAGAATCCACCAAGTTTACCGGAACTTTATTGTGGCTCTGGGAAAAATGCTGGTTAAATCAACAACAGACCATGAGGCTATGCTCAACCAGAATCCTCCCTTTCACCCCACAGAGGATAATCAATCAATCAATCAATCAATTGTAATTGTTGAGCACTTACTGTGTGCAGAACACTGTATTAAGCGATTGGAAGAGTACAATATAACAATATAACAGACACATTCCCTGCCTACAGTGAGTTTACAGGGTTTTCATATCTGTCTGCTTCTTGGATCCTTTTTCTTTCCTGACATCCAGCCTAATTCTCATGCTAGGAAATGCTAATGTTCAGAACATCTTAGAAGGAAAATCTTATATTGCAGTGGATAATAAGGAACCCTTATAATGACACATTAGGGGGAAAATCACTTACCCAAGTGAAATGTGCATTTCGTTTAGTTTATTTCATTATAGAGATTTACTGCCGCTGAGATGCACAGCAGTAAGAATGGACCTGGGGAAAAGTTTTTCCAACCAAGCATTATTTCTCCACTGTCTTGTTAAACTAGCTTGTTGAAGCCTGTCTTGGGAGCACTCTTCCGAGAAGACTGGTTACACACCCATTCAAACCAACAAGCTTGACTCATTATTAATCTAATGTTAGGTGTGCAGAATACTGAGAATAACTCACTTGTAAATAAAATCTAATGCATCAGCATTTTTATTGCTCCCTGTTGTTATAGATTCATCTGGAGGAAGAAGGAAGAATGTTCCACTAAGAATTATAAATTCCCTGCATATTTCATTCAGAATAAAGCAGTTCTTTATAGTAAGGATTCATGCTGTAATTGGAAAGAGTATGAATGGTGAGAAAAGTGTAAGTTCAAAATATGGCCTAGGAATAAGCCTCATAGAAGCAGTATGGCCTAGTGGAAAGAGCATGGGTCTGAGAGTCAGAGGACCTGGGTTCGAATTCTGACTCTGCCACTTGCTTGCTGTTTGACCATGGGCAAGCCCATTAACTTCTTTGTGCCTTAGTTCCCTCAATTGTAAAATGGGGATTTAGAACCTGTCTTTCTCCTACTTAGACTGTGAGCCCCAAAAGGGACAGGGACTGTGTCCATCCTAATTAACTTGCACCTACCCCAGCACTTAGAACAGTGTTTGACACATAGTAAGCACTTAACAAATGCCATAAAAAATAAAAATAAAAGTAGGAACTTAAGAAATGCTCAAGGTCAGTACCAGGGTATGTGCAGTCTGCAGGGCTTCAAGGAATTGAGGAATGGTTAGGGAAGTAAGTTCTTACATCTTTACCTTGTCCCTCTACTAGCAACCTTTTGAAACAGCATGGCTTAGTGGAAAGAACCCAGGTCTGGGAGCCAGAGGACCTGGGTTCTAATTCCTACTCTGCCATTTGTTTGCTGTGTGACCCTGCGCAAGTCATCTAACCCCTCTGTGTCTCAATATCCTCATCTGTAAAATAGATATGTTCTCCCTGTTTTCCTGCCCCCTTAGACTGTGAGCACCATGCAGGACAGGAACTGCTTCTGACTGGATTATCCTGTATCTAACCAAATAGTACAGTGCCTGGCACAAAATAAGATTTTAAATACAACATGTTATTATTATATTACCTTATCTTTTAAACATGAACCTGTCTAAACTGTTTTTGAGCCTTCCAATATCTTTAATACATCTTTTAGGAACCAGTATTGCATCCCATGCATTAATTTATCTAAATCTTTCTTGAACCTGCAATCAATCAAGAAATAATATTTATTGAGTACCTACTGTGTGCAGAGCATTGTTCTAACTGCTTGGGAAAATTATGCTATGTATATATATATATATATATATACATACATATCTATAGATATATAATAGTGGCATTTGTTAACCACTTACAATGTGCCAGGCTCTGTACTAAGTGTTGGGGTGGATAAAAGCAAATTGGGTTGGACAGTCTCTACCCTTTATGGGGCTCACAGTCTAAATTATATATATATATATATATATATATATATATATATATTACATATATATGTAAATGTATGTATATATAGTATATAGATCTCTCCTTTGAATATTCCAAGAGAAAAATAGATGATCCCTGTCCTCAGAGAGCTACCACTCTAATAAACAACTATTTAATTTCTTGCAGTAATGAACTCCACAAGCTTACCACTCACCGTGGGAATTCCTTTTTTAAAAAATAGTATTTAAGTGCTTTCAGTGTGTCAGGCATTGTACTACACGCAAAGAAGACAGGTATGAACACCCTGTAAACTCACTGTGGGCAGATAACTTGTCTGTTATATTGCTATATTGTACTCTCCAAGCTCTTAGTACTGTGTTCTGCACACAATAAGTGCTCAATAATTACAATTGATTGATTAATTATCCTCTGTGGGGTGAAAGAAAGGATTGTATGTACTAAGCATAGAGACAAGCTAAAAAGGTTGGGCACAGACAATATAATAATAATAATGATGATGGTATTTGTTAAGCACTTACTAGGTGCCAAGCACTGTTCTAAGCACTGGGGTAGATACAAGGTAATCAGGTTGTCCTACAAAGGGCTCACAGTCTCAATCCCCATTTTACAGATGAGGTAACTAAGGTCCAAAGGAGTTAAGTGACTTGCCCAAGGTCACACAGCAGACAAGTGGCAGATCTGGGATTAGAATCCAGGTCCTTCTGTGGCCTGTGTAATATTTACTACAATACTCCTTCTGTTTGCTCCTTGTGAGAAGGGAACTTGTCTAATAACTCTATTGTATTATACTCTCCCAGAGCTTAGTACAGTACTCTGTACACCACAAGCATTCAATAAATACAACTGATTGATTTGCTTTGAATCTAACACCTTTGAACTTCAGTAAGTGCTCCCTCATCCTGTGTCTTTGGGTGGGATGGGTGAGGGGGGTCAATGGTTGGGATTTGTTGATTATCAACTTTGTGTTTGCACTATTGACCCAGTCCACACCCTTCATGCCTTTGTAGACAATATTCATTCTTTCAATCGTATTTATTGAGCACTTACTGTGTGCAGAGCACTGTACTAAGCGCTTGGAAAGTACAATTTGGCAACAGAGACAATCCCTACCCAACAATGGGCTCACAGTCTAAAAAGTAGATACAAAGTAATCAGGTTAGACACAGTCCATGTCCAACATTGGGCTCACAGTATTAATCATCATTTTTTTTAACAGATGAGGGAACTGAAGCACAGAGAAGTTAAGTGAGATGTCCAAGGTCACACAGCAGAAAAGTGACGGAGCTGGGACTAGAACTCAGGTCCTTCCCACTGTTGGGTAGGGACTGTCTCTATATGTTGCCAGCTTGTACTTCCCAAGAGCTTAGTACAGTGCTCTGCACACAGTAAACACTCAATAAATACGATTGATTGATTGATTGATTCCAATCACTTAATATTAATTCATTCATTCAATCATATTTATTGAGCGCTGTGTACAGAGCACTGTACTAAGCACCTGGGAAGTACAAGTTGGCAACATATAGAGGCGGTCCCTACCCAACAACGGGCTCACAGTCTAGAAAGGGTAGACAGACAAAGTCTGTATTCTTTGCCCACAAAAAGAGGAGAGCAGAGATTTCAAGTCTTTTTATTTACAGAAAAAGTTACCCAAGAGGATTTATACTGATCTATACCACTAAATTTGATGAATGTTTTTAGCAGAAATTCAGGTCAAGAAACAGCATGTATTTATGAGCATATTAAAGAGCCAGATCATTTCTGAGGACTGTTACAGGTCAGTGAGCTGGAGTAAGAAATTAGAAATTCATTAACAAAAGGAAAAGGACAGCAGAGAAAAATTTTCTCCCTAGCCAGTTCCCAAGTGGATGTCACCTCTTTTTCACAGCATCAGATTTATTCCCAGATCAACTCCATCATGACATGACAGAGAAACAACTGACTGCTTCCTTTTCTGAAGTCTGAATGCTTATCCAGCATATAAGTGGTTGGCTATGGGACTCCTTGACATCTTCCTTTCTCACTACTTGGAGCTCTGGGTAAGTTCTAGGAGAAAGTGTATAAGGTGGATCCTAATCCTTCCTAATCCAAGGAAGTGGAATAATAATAATAATAATAATGGTATTTGTTAAGCACTTACTATGTTCCAAGCAGTGAATTAAGTGCTGGGGTGTGTTAGGACACATGGGGCTCACAGTCAAAGAAGGAGGATGTAGGATTGAATCCCCATTTTACATATGAGGAAACTGAGGCACAAAGAAATGAAGTGACTTGCCCAAGGTCACACAGCAGAGAAGTGGTGGAGCCATGGTTAGTGCGCAAATCCTCTGATTCCCAGCCCTGTGCTCTTTCCATTAGGCCACACTGCTTCCCTACCAAAATCTATCAAATAATACATAAATACGTATGTGGTGTACTCAAAGGTATACTTGTAGGCTCTTTTCCACAAATGAGTCATTTTTATATGGCTGGGGAAGTTTTCATCAAAATGGATTTTGGGCTGAGCTTTAAATGACAAAAGGATGTGATTTGGCAGGGAAAAAGAAGGAGGCTTTAACAGATTTGTCTACAGGAGTTTGCCCAGCTAATCGTAAAAATCCTGCATCTCTGCAGGCACTCTCACAGGCTCTTTTATTCCCCTGAACACCTTCAGGCGACTTTAGAGGATCAACTCCATCATGACATGACAGAGAAACAATTGACTGCTTCCTTTTCTGAAGTCTAAATGCTTATCCTGCATATATTATAAGTGGTTGACTCTTGTAGGCCCTTTTCCACAAATGAGTCATTTTTACATGGCTGGGGAAGCTTTCATCGAAATGGATTTTGGGCTGAGCTTTAAATGACAAAAGGATGTGATTTGGCAGGGAAAGAGAAGGGGGCTTTAACAGTTTTGCCTACAGGAGTTTGCCCTCCTAAGCATAAAAATCCTGTATCTCTGCAGGCACTCTCACAGGGATAAGTGGAATATGAATCAAATCCAATTTCAAATGCTCAGGTCACCCTTTTCAGGGGCATAATTCTGTTAAGAGGAAATATATTTGGATATTTTAGGTTGTTGCCCATTGGCCTTTAGATCCCTCATTCACTTCAAAATGCTTACTATTAGATGGATTTATTTTGCTTTGTTTCTGTGGTTATATGATTAGCTCTTCAGAAGCCTAATATTTTGCATTGTATACAGTTTCTGAAGGAAAGGTTCACAAGTATAAAAATCTAACAGTTGAAGGCCTAGTTCAATAAAATGTAGCTGTGATGCTGCCAATGCAATCTTAAATGTCTCAATATAGAATATCTCTTTCAACAGAAATAGTTGAATTGAAATTTTGAGAGCTATAGGTCAGAATGAAGCCAAGAAAAAGTCTGTCTTCAAGCCTTGAAAAAAACTTGAAAAAAATTGCTCGACTTCAGTGATAGAAAAATAGCTACCCACAATCAATCTCTTCTGAAATTGTATTTTTAGTCTTGAAGACTCCACCACTCATTTTTCCCTTAAAATTCTTGATTATAGCAAATTTTAATCAAGATAAAAGCTTGCAACCACCTTAAAATGCTGACTGTATAACAATTGATGTCCTACAAAGTCATATAATAGTCCATCTAACTCTAGTGTAGGTATAGTCCCTCTAGGCTATAAGCTCCTTGTGGGCAGAGAAGATGTCTACCATCTCTGGTACTTTTCCAAGGGCTTAGTACAGTACTCTGCACACAGTAAGTGCTCAATAAATACCATTGCTGCTGCTGCTGCTGATGATATGGTCCATTAAATGGGGACCTTGTTGCCCTTCTTGACTTCTGATTTCATGGTTATGGATGGAATTTTCTCTCTAACTGCCCTTTATCAATCTTTTGCGAGAAGCAGCATAGGCCTGGGAGTCAGAAGGACATGGGTTCTAATTATGACTCCACCACTTCTCTGCTTTGTGATCTTGGGCAAGTCACTTCACTTCTCTGGCCCTCAGTTACCTCAGCTGTAATATGGGGATTGAGACTGTGAGCCCCACATGGGACAGGGACTGTATCCAACCCAATTTACTTGTACCCATCCCAGTACTTAGTGATTAATAGTAAGCATTAAACAAATACTTTAGTTATTATAATTGTCCTTGAATTTAACAAAATCCCTCTTGACTCCACTTGATATTTTCATCCTACACAACTTCCTGTGGTGATGAATTCCATATATTTACTCCCTGTTGTGTGAAAAAGTGTTTGCTAGTTTGGAACCTACCACCTTTCCATTCTAGTCTGAGCTTTGCAATTACCCTTTCTACACCTTTCATCAATCAGTGGCATTTACTGAGTGCTTACTGTGTGCGGAGTTGGTCAGGGGGATCCCTTCCTGAAAGGAGCTTATAGTCTTCAATCATGTCCTCTCTCAGCTTTTGTTTTTCTAGATTGGAGTCTTAACCTTTTCAAGTCCAGTCCTTTGAGGCAATCTTCTCCATTCCTTATTTATCTTGATTTCCCTTCCCTGGACCATTTTTACTCTCTGGATCTTTCCTAAAATGGGTGACCTGAACTGTATCTGTAGTTCATCATCATTATGCAGGGACTTTATTGTCCTGGTGAACTTTGAACAACTGTACATAGCATTGAACCACAGTAATGAACTTTAAACATTACTGTAGCTTAAAACAGTGAGTTTGTGGGATTTTTCTTGCCTCTTCAGCATTTGAATTAAGTATAAGTTGTATCCTTATACTATAACTAATGTTATATGTATGCTTATACTAAGATAACAAAGTGATTTTCAGCATATAATAATTGTATCTCAAGTGCTTACTATGTGCCAGGCACTGTACTAAGCGCTGGGGTGTATACAAGCAAATCAGGTTGGACACAGTCTCTGTCCCTCACGGAGTTCACAGTCTAGATCCCTGTTTTACAGATGAGGTAACTGAGGCACAGAGAAATGAAGTGACTTGCCCAAGGTCACACAGCGGACAACTGCCGGAGTCGGAATTAGAACCCATGACCTGACTCCCAGGCCTGTGCTCTATCCATTGGGTCATGCTGCTTCTGTAATGAAAATGCGTGAACTAAAAGTGATTTTCATATATTGTATGTCCCTTAATTATTGCATTTATAAATGTTCCCTGCAGGTATAGAATGTATATTTTTGATTATCATTCACCTGCTCAAATTTTCCCCAAAGCTGTGGCACCATCAATCCCATTAGTCCCTTGAATTTTTGGTCCTTTCGATCCCAGTTTTGCCATCCATGGACTTTCTGGAACCTGATCTCAAGTGCTTGACCAGGGAAAACTTTATTTATTTTCAGGTTGAGGCAGTATATGTAAGTGGAAATGAACCGGAATCAGCAGGAAATATTGAGCTAGTGAGCAGGGACTGAGGGGGTCAATAATGGAGGTAGAGTGACTAACCAAGGAAGGGAATGAAAGAAGAGCAGAGCTTCAGGGTGGTGGGTTAGGAACTCCCTGTTGCCAATGGGCCAAGAAGGAGAAGAGGAGGCGGTCTCACTGTTAGAGAAAAAGCAGCAGAAGACAGATAATTGCTCTCCCCTACTTCAAAACCTTTTTGAAGGCACATCTCCTACGAGAAGCCTTCCCTGACTAAGCCCTCCTCTCCTCCTCTTCCACTCCCTTCTGTGCCACTCTTACTTGCTCCTTCATTCAACCTCCCTCCCATCTGCACAGCATGTATGTATAGATCTATTTAGTATAACTATAGTATAAATTTATCTATTTATTTCTTTATATTGATGTCTGTCTCCCCCTCTAAATTGTGAGCTCATTGTGGGTAGGAATGTGTCTGTTGTTACATTGTACTCTCCCAAGCGCTTAATACAATGTTTTGCACACAGTAAGTGCTCAATAAATATGATTGAATAAATGAATAAAAGACGGAAAGAAAGGAGCAGCCACGGCATTCCAGGCCCTGGACTGCTACATTGAGGTGGGGATTGGCTCCAGACTTGTATGCTTCATTTTAGGTCTCCCACTGACATTCCATATTGCACAATGGATGAGTAAATGCAATTCTACCTACCTCATTTTTCAGATCTCAAATTGGGACTCTAAGTGTCATTGCTGAAGTGGCAAGGAGCACTCAGGTGAAAGAAGTTGCAAGTTTTCAAGGTATTATTACTATGTTTGTCAGAAGAGAATGGACAGAAGTGAGTTATGAAATCTTCTCTTAGAAAATAAGATCTATCATTAAAATGATGCAAGGGAGACTACTGAACCTAACCCATAGTTTCTGTGTTACCTTAACTTTGATGTATAATGCCTCAACCCAACAAAGGTAGTAACAATAGCCACATTCACAGGGGCATATAAGCACACACATGCTCACACAAACACACACACCTCTCCAGGACAGCAAATTATTAGACTGGCTTTCCCAAGTCACTATTTTACAACAAGGCTTAAAAGTGATTATTTTATGCCTCACTCCACTACAAGATTTTCCTCTTGGGAAAATTGGTATCATACTAAGAAATAAGCAAACTCCCCAGAAAGATTCCTTAAATCTTAAAAAACAACAACAAATAGAACCAAACAGACAGGCAGGGAACTTGGTAAGATCATGGGGAGAAAGAAGGAGAGTGACTGGTGTAAAGAACGCAGAGGTCAGAGCAGGGTCTAAGAATTCATTATTATTATTATAGTATTTATTAGGCACTTACTGTATACCAAGCACTGCACTAAATGCCAGGGTATAAACAAGATAACCAGTTCAGGCATTCTCTCTCTCCCTGTAATGCATAAGGCTTGGCCAAGCACAGTTTGGGAAGGGAATGTTTTGGTTGAAAATTCTGTTTGGGGTCTAAATTTGCACAGAGCAACTCTAACATGTCATGTCAAGTGATTTTAAGGACTCCTGAGCTGAGCAGATGAAAGATACCTTCAACCACAACTTCTTGGTCCCTCCTTCAGGTTTACTCTGGGAACCCTAAAGAGATCAGAATTCTCCTTGATTGGCAGATAACATTTTGGGCTTTTCTACCCTTAATCTTGTCCCTCCATCTCACTGTTACCTTGGATGTCCTCAGAAAAGATCAGAGCCCTGATAGAAGAGCCTGGGAGCTGGGGTGAGGGCCAGGGTCATTCTAAACACTCCCTAAGCAGCTGTGATCCCTCTCAGGGTCACACCTGGAGAGTTTCCAGTACTCTACCAGTTTCGACTATGGGAGGGAGAGTCAAGCAGAGGTCTACCCATTCCATTCCTAGCTTGGGCATTGGCTAGCAAGTGGAAGGCAATCTGCTATGTCAAAACTCAACCTGCACTGGGCAGCAGTGGCATGGGAGAGAGTCGAGGGTGGAGACTCAAGTTTACTGGGCAGAATAAGTAGGTGGTAAATCATTTCCATATTTTTACCAAGAAAATTCTATGGATACACTACCAGAATGACTGCAGATGGAGGTGGGGCATTCTGGGAGAGATATGTTCATGGTGTCACTATGGGTCAGAGATGACTCGAAAGCATAAGACAAGACAAAATAGCTGTGAACCAGGTGGACTCCAGGGCCAGTCAAGAGGCATACAGCGACTCTATGCAAGGCCAAAATCATACTGTCTGCCTAAGCTAAACCTGTTCTTTTGGGCCCCCTTGGCTGACACATGAAGTTCTGGAAGATATTAATCTTTTCCAGCAAGATTAACACACCAGAGACATTAGCATGGTTCACTGATTCCATGACTCTTCTTTAACTTGCTATCTGGTTTGTCCACCATCACTGATTCAGAACTAAAGTTATACATTTTCCCCAGATGATATAAGGCAATTTATTTCAAATACAAGATCTTCACACTGTTGTAATTAGGTTTATTTAAACAATTATGATTCAGCTTTCTATCCCCAAAGACAGAAGTGAATTCCAGCATAAGTCACTTTGTCATGGGTTTGTGAGAAACAACTACTTTCCAAGCCCTCCCTGGACTCACGGGGAACGTTTTAATGTTGTATGTATGTAGGTAGAGAGGGCGATAGAGAAAGAAAAGGACAGGAAGAAGAAGAGGGAGGATAGAAAGAATGAGAGTGAGTTGGAGGGAATGGGAGAGAAAGGGGAGAGAGAGAAGAGGTGTGAGGCAGTTTATTCATTTATATTAATGCCTGTCTCTCCCTCTAGACTGTAAGATTGTTGTGGGCAGGGAATGTGTCTGTTTATTTTTGTTTTGTACTCTCCCAAGTGCAGTGCTTTGCCCACAGTAGTGCTAAATAAATATGAAGTGAATGAATGAAAGGGAGATAGCAGTTGACAGATTTTATTATATTTGCTAGTGCGGCTAATATCAATCAATGCTTACTGTGTGCATGGCACTGCACTAACTCTTTGAGAGAGTACAGTACTGTTGGTAGACATGATCCCTGCCCTCAAGGAGCTAACAGCCTAATGGGGGGAAACAGAGATCAATTACAAGTAATAGTACCAACAATAATAATTACGGTATTGTTAAGCACTTAGTATGTGCCAGACACTGTACTAAGCACTGTGGTGGAAACAAACAAATCAGGTTCAACACAGTCCCTGTTCCACATGGAGCTCACAGTCTCAATTCCTCTTTAATAAATGAGGTAACTGAGGCACAGAGAAGTGAAGTAACTTGCCCAAGGTCACACAGCATACAAATGGCAGAGCTGGGATTAGAACCCATGACCCTAAGGTACTGCGGGGGGTGGGGTAAGTACCCATGTGTTTATGGGGTGGGTGTAAGTGCATGGGAGATGCAGTATGGAGGGAAAACAGGGTGAGGGATAGGAATGAGAGTTTAGTCAGGCTAGTCTTCCTGAAGGCGATATGATTTCACAAGGGCTTTAAAGACTGGCAGAGTGCTGGTCTGTTGGATAGGTAGGGGGAGAGAATTCCAGTCAGGAGTGAGGGTGTGAACAGTTGAAAAGTAAAGCAAGATTTCCACCTCTGATTTACAGCCAATGATATTTCCATCTCTACCCTGAAATGCATCTCTTCTTTCATTCATTCAATTGTATCTATTGAACACTCACTGTGTGCAGAACACTGTATTAGGCTCTTGGAAATTACAATTCAGCAACAAATAGAGACAAACCCTACCTAGCAATGAGCTCACAGTCTAGAAGGGGGAGACAGACAATAAAACAAAACAAGTAAACAGGCATCAATAGCATCAAAACAAGCATCTCTTCTTCAGTGCTTACAATGGATACCATCAGAGGGACCCATTCTGGGGTTTTCTTGTGAACATAAAAACATCTGTTGGCTGATATAAAGGAAGTAAACAAGTCATGCTGTGGCTTTCAAATCTATTTCATTTTCCTTGAAAAACCAAGCCTCTGATGTTATTCAGAGTGGCACAGTTTTGGGTGATTCTACATATTGGTAACAAATCCTTCAGCTGCAATTTTAGTGGATCCTGAGAATATAAAGAGTAATAATTAGGGAAAATAGATTTTATTTTATTATCCCAAGACAAATTTGCAAAGCCTTAATTACAAATAGCCGTATTTATCCTATTTTCCTGGGATAGGGGCAGGGAGGAGCAGGCGGAAGGAGTGGAGAGCTTGGAAACCTGCTGAAGGAGGCCTTGGGTTTTGTGGAGGAGAGATTGTCTCTCCATACATTCTCCCCTCCCCCCAGTCCTGCTGTAGAGCCGTGATATGGTCTTTCCAATCAATCAATCAATCATATTGATTCAATTAATCATACTTGTTGAGGGCTTAGGGTTTGAAGAACACCATACTAGGTGCTTGGGAGAATACAATACAGCAGAGTTGTGATTCTTGCACAATCAATCAATCAATCAAATCAATCATATTTATTGAGGGCTTATTATGTGCAGACCATGGCACTAACTGCTTGGGAGAGTATAATTTAACAGAGTTGAAAGACATGTTCCCTGCCTACAAAGAGCACGGGCTTTGGAGTCAGAGGTCATGGGTTCAAATCCCGCTCTGTCAATTCATTCATTCAATCATATTTGTCAGCTGTGTGACTTTGGGCAAGTCACAACTTCCCTGTGCCTCAGTTACCTCATCTGTAAAATGAAGATTAAGACTGTGAGCCCCCTATGGGACAACCTGATCACCTTGTAACCTCCCCAGCACTTAGAACAGTGCCTTGCACGTAGTGCTTAATAAATGCTATTATTATTATTATTATTATTATTAATAAGCTTTACAGTCTAAGGGGCAAAGGAGCTCACAGTTCAGAGGAGGAGACAGACAGTAATATAAACAAATAAATTATGGATATATGTAAGTGTTGTGGGGCTGGGGGTGGGGTGAATACAAAGTGCCCAAAGAGTACCAAGAAGCCTTGGGTGAGCTTTTTGAAACCACTCAGCCGATGTTCAAATTTTTCTTTCTCTTTATGGTATCTAGAGCAGGTGGCCTAGTGGGTACAGCATGGTCCTAGGAGTCAGAAGGACCTGGGTTCTAATCCCCACTCTGCCGCTTGTCTGCTATATGACTTTGGGCAAGTCACTTCCCTAGGCCTCAGTTCCCTCATGTGTAAAATGGGGATTAAATCTACCCCAGAGCTTAGAATAGTGCTTGACACATAGTAAGTGCTTAACACATACCATCTTTAGTTAAAGAATTAATTCAAATCCAAGTCTAACCCCAGCAAGGGGCAGACTTCAGATATGTTGGAGAGGGGTTAGTATGAGAAGCATCTCTGGGCTCCCAGCAATCACTGCCTCAAGCTCTGGCCAGAGGCATCTCAAAGCTTATGCTTGTTATGTACATTGTAATGGTAACAACAACAACAACAACAACAATAATAATAATAATAATAATAATAATAATAATGGTATTTGTTAAGCGCTTACTATGTGCTAAGCACTGTTCTAAGCACTGGGGTAGATACAGGGTAATAGGTTGTCCCATGTGGGGCTGACACTTTTAATCCCCATTTTACAGATGAAGAAACTGAGGCACAGAGAAGTTAATTGACTTGCCCAAGGTCACACAGCACAAAGTGGCGGAGCTGGGATTAGAACCCACTCCTCTGACTCCCCAGCCTGTGCTCTTTCCACTAAACCATGCTGCTCCTAATGATACGACAAGGGACTTGGGAGCTGGCGTCAAATGCCATGAGCATCATCAAAAGCCTTTGAGAAATGCATCTAGGATTTGTTGTAAACTGACGACTGTGCTCTTGAGGCACACACCCAAGAGGAAATGCAGACAGAGATGAATTTCCAGTTAGCATGGCCCAGGGGACAGCCAATAAGCTTGAAGGGATGATGCTTTGAACCTACTATGTACTCTGCACACAATCAGAGGTGTACATTAATGAACTGAGAACATAATTGTCAGGGAATTCTTACTTAGGGAAGACTCCTTTCCAGTGGTACACTGATAGACAAAGATATAGGAAACCTGAAAGCCAGAATGGCTCTTGGGAGAATGACCTAGTTGGGTGACAACAGGGCATCAGACTCACAACTGGTCTCAGGATGTCTCAATTTAGCTTGAGTTTGTGAGTTAGTTGAGCCGAGGAATCAATATCTTTGAGTTCTAATTTTGATTCTGCTTCTCCCTCGCTGGGTAACCCTGGGTGAGACAGGTAATGTCTCAGGACTATAATTATCCTTGCTATGAAAATGGAATGATACAACTGATGTGCTTTTCAAGACTCAAGACATGTGGATTGGGAGCTGGTATTTTCAGACTCAACAGCACCACAATGCCAACGAATACAATTAAGGTTTATGGATAGATCAGGAAGTAACAAACTTGTTCTACAACTTCAGTTATCTCCTCCCACTTACTTCTCACAACATTGTATTGAGAAGTAGTGGAAAGAGCTCAGGTCTGGGAGTCAGAGGACCTGGGTTCTAATCCCAGCTCCATGACTTGCCTGCTTTTGTGACCTTGGCCAATTTCTCTGTGCTTTTTCTCTTTTGGAAGTTTCCTCAACTGTAAAATGGGAACTCAATACCTGTTCTCCCTCTTACTTAGACAGCTAGCCCCTTGTAGGACAGGGACTGTGTCCAACCTTATTGATTTGCATCTATCCCAGTACTTAGAACAGTGCTTAACACATAGTAAGCACTTAACAAATATCATTTACAAAAAGCAAACAAAAAATCCCCCCAAAATCATATCTTTCCTGGAGGATAAAAGGAGCAGTCATGAGTTGATGCTACTGATGCCTGTTTACTTGTTTTGATACCTGTCTCCTCCCTTCTAGACTGCGAGCCCGTCATGGGCAGGGATTGTCTCTACTTGTTGCTGAATTGTACTTTCCAAGCATTTAATACAGTGCTCTGAACAGAGTAAGTGCTCAATAAACACGATTGAATGAATAAATGAATGACTATATTTTTTTGCTTTGCAAGACTTATAGTCTCATTCATAATTTTTAATATATGATCAGCGATCCCTGAAAGTTAGATGTAAGAGATTTATGGGCAGGAAAATGCCACTTCTTTAATCTGTACTTCCTAAATGCTTGATAGACTCACCACTACTGCCACTAGATTAAGATGTCTTGATCTGTGCACTAATCAATTAACCTACCCTATTCAACCAAAGGGAATAGGAAAGACTGAGGTTCATTGGAGATAAGACTTCTATCTGTGACCTTTGGACATCTGGTATTTGTCCCACCCACAATCCCACAACTTTAGTCCCATATCTTTAAATTATATATTATAAATTACTTCTTTATTTGTATTAATGTCTGTCTCTTTAGACTATAAGCTTACTATGGGCAGGGAACGTGACTACCAATTATTTTGTATCATACTCACCCAAGCAGTTTGTATAGTGTTCTGCATTAAATAAATATGAATGATTGATGGATAAATCTATTTCATATATTACCAGTGCAAGGATAAAAGTTGGTTATCTGGGCACCACATCGGGAATGTCTAACCAGTCAATATCCAACCTGAAGAGTCACAGTCCAGGAGAGGTTGAGGGATAAATGGCAAAGAGCCCTGTGAATCCCTGCCCCAGCTGGGGTGGCCAACATTCCACTGTGGCTCCACTGCCATGGCTTTTGGCTCCCTCCCTCTTGTACTCCCCACACTGAGTTCACTGTGGGCAGGGAATGTGTCTCTTGTATTGTAATGTATTCTCTTGTAATGTGTCTCTTAGAGAAGCAATGTGGCTCAGTGGAAAGAGCCTGGGCTTGGGAGTCAGAGTTCATGAGTTCTAATAATAATAATAATAGCATTTATTAAGCACTTACTATGTGCAGAGCACTGTTCTAAGCGCTGGGGAGGCTACAAGGTGATCAGGTTGTCCCATGGGGGGCTCACAGTCTTCATCCCCATTTTACAGATGGGGTAACTGAGGCACAGAGAAGTGAAATGACTTGCCCAAAGTCACACAGCTGACAATTGGCAGAGCTGGGATTTGAACCCATGACCTCTGACTCCCATGCCCGGCTCTGCCACATGTCTACTGTGTGGCCTGGGCAAGTCACTTAACTTCTCTGTGCCTCAGTTACCTCATCTGTAAAATGAGGATTAAGACTGTGAGCCCCACATGGGACAACTTGGTCACCTTGTATCCCCCCCAGCACTTAGAACAGTGCTTCGCACATAGTAAGCACTTAACAAATGCCATTATTATTATTATTATTATTATTGTACTCTCCCAAGCACTTAGTACAGTGCTTTGCACACAGTAAGCACTCAATAAATACGATTGAATGAATGGGGCTATTACACTCACTGAGGAATAATTGTGCTTAATTCCTAATAAACTGAGTCACAGGACTCTGTGCATCTTTAGACTGTAAGCTCCTTGTGAGCAGGAACTGATCATGCCTACCAACTCTATTGTGTTGTACTCTCACAAGTGCTTAGCACAGTGCCCTGCAGAGAGTAAACACTCACTGAATAACACTGGTTGATTGACTGCTCTCTAAGAATCCATTTTAGAAAAGTATAAATTAAAATTTGAGCTTCCTTTACTCAGGAACTGTAGTGCTTTTCATGGTATTTGTTAAGTAGTGTTTACTATGTGTCAAGAACTGTTCTAAGCACTGGGGTACATACAAGTTAATCAGGGCAGGGACAGTCCCTGTCCCACATAGGGCTCACAGCTTAAGTAGGAGGGAGAACAGGTACTGAATTCCCACTTTGCAGTTGAGGAAACTGAGGCACAGATAAGTGACATGCTCAGAATCACACAGCAAGCAAGTGGTGGAGCTGGGATTGGAACCCAGTTCCTCTGGCTCCCAGGCCCATGCTATATCCATTGGGTCATGCTGCTCCCCTCGTAATATTTTAATTTAGTTGGTAATTTAAAAGAGCAACAGTGATTCTGTTGTCTAGTGAAACTCCCTCACATTCTCACTGCAGTCTACATCAATAGCTGCTCAGTAACCAGGGTTTACCATGATGCACAATGTGAGCCAGGAGGAAATAGTTTCCTGCTCAGAAGTTGGTGGAAACCGACCAAGTTTGTAACAAGCAAATATTCTTTGAAATGTTTAACAATATTTCACCTCATCTATATCCCTAAAAACAATTTTTGGACTCTGGACTTATAAATATAAGTCTTGGTGTTCATTTTCTTTCTGTCACATTCAAAATTTCTCATTACCAAATATGTACAGTCTTGGCAAATATTTGGATCACTAACAATATGTGCAAAGGTGAAAATGAGGTGAGGCTGCTATATTTATTCCTCACAATTTGATAGCATTGGCAAGTGTCTATGGAAAATCTCTCCTTAAATAGGATGATGCATCCCAAGATGTTGGCAATACAGGAATGAGAAGAAGCAACAGTTTCCTGGACAGTTTGGGAATCTATTTCCTGACCATTTATTGCCCAGAAGAGGACCTAGCATCCTTAGTTACAGGCCGCAGAAAACTTATGAGTGGGAGGGGAGCATATTTTTCAAGGGCTTTTTGTGTCAATACAAATCAATCATAATTAGTGATCATGACAAACAATATTAATATTATGGCATTTACTAAGTGCCAAGTAATAAACAATATTAATATTATGACATTTATTAAATGCTTACTGTGTTCTAAGTTCTGAGTTAGAAATGAGTACAGAGGTCACAATCTATCTCATTCCCATTTTACAGATGAGGAAACTGAGGCCCAGAGAGATTAATTCACTTGCTGAAGATCACACAGTAGGGAAATGAAGGAATTAGTACTTGAACCTGATTCTCCAGACTTCCAGTCCCATGTTGTTTCTGCTAGACCCTGCCACCCTAGAGAAAATCTATGCAGAAAATCCTGAAAAAGAACTGTGGAGTATTGCAACCTTTCTCCGTCACTGAGTTCACCAGTACTGAGGCATGATGAAATACAGCCTGGCCTGAGAAGCAACAAGGCCTAGTGGATAACACAAGAGCTTGGGAGTCAGAAGGACTTGGGATCTAATCCCAGTTCTTCCACTTCTCTGCTGTGTGACCTTAGGCAAGTCACTTCACCTCTCTGTGCTTCAATTCCCTCATCTGTAAAATGGGATTAACATTGTGAGCCCCCTGAGGCACAACGACTGTATCCAACCTGATTAACTTGTATCTAACTTGCTCCTTTTATTCTGACTTGCTCCCTTTATTCATCCCCCATCCCAAACCCACAGCACTTAGGAACATATCTGTAATTTATTTATATTGGTGTCAGTCTTGTCCTCTAGACCGTAAACTCATTGTGGGTAGGAAATGTGTCTGTTTATTGCTATACTGTACTCTCCCAAGTGCTTAGTACAGTGTTCTGCACACTGTAACCACTCAATAAATACAATTGAATGAATGAACGAATATCTATCTCAGTGTTTAGTATAGTAGCCGGCACACAGCAAGGGCTTAATACCATAAAAAAAAAATACAGACCTCCCTCCTCCCTGGAGCTAAGTGTTTGCTATTCCTATTGGCTGCTGAATGGAAAACTGGAACAGATATCATTTAGGAAATTGTTGTACTAAGCCAGGCAAATTCTTCTTCTAAGCAGTGAGGTCAGTGACGCCTCACAAACTGATCACTGTTACATTGTATTTGGGTTCCACAGCCCACTGGGAAGATCATTTTTTCCTGACAAGGCATCTGTGGAAGTCTTTCTCTCCTTTCACAAGGTCCTTCTGTCAGCCTTTGTCCCTGATGCCTTTGTTAAAAAAAACAAAAAAAACCCATAAAATCTTCAGGGATTGCCATAAAAAATGCCATGTTGGGGGAAAACTAAGGAAGAAAATGGGCTGAGAAATAAGCAGGAACTAGAGTCTGCAGAAAAGCAAATCACCATCCACAAATCATGGAAACAAATGAGTTCATTAACCAGCAAATCCACAGTTTACACTCTAGGGAAAATGTCTTTTGCTATTTACATGAAGAAGTCAGAGCTCCTAGTAACCCAGGTGTGAAGGAGAAGGCAGGAGGTGATTTGTATTTAACTAGCAATTAATGTGATGTATGAACATAACTGATTGGTCTCTGTTGATCCTGACAGAAGTTAGAAAACAATTTTTGGTTAAATTGCAAAGAGTTTCCTATGGAAAACTCCCCAACTGCCCAAATACCCACTGCTTCATTTCAGGAATATCCAACTATTGCTCTGAATCCTCAAAGACACAATCTTCGTACACCTGAATAAAACTACTTTGAGTCCACCTAGCTAATCTGCAAAACCTATGCTCTTGGTACTATTTCCTGCGTTGTAAACAAAGATGCTTCTGTATCCCAAGAAAATATCATTTTTTTTCTGAAATAATAACAACTGGAATTTATAGAGTGCTTTTCTTTATCCAAAGAGTATTTTTGATCTTACTCATCAGTCAAATGACAGATCTTTGTGGGCAGAGAATGTGTCTGTATTGTTATACTGTATTCTCCCAAGTGCTTAGTACAGTGCTTTGCACACAGTAAGCACTCAATAAATATGATTGAATGAATGAATGAATAAATTTATTGAGCCACAGCATTGTACCAAGAAGTTGGAAGACTACAATAGCCGTAAAAACATAATTTCTACCCTCAAAATCAAATGTGGAAGAGACAGATATAAAAGTATTTATAATTAGGAGGAAAAGAGAATAGAAGTGTAGATAAGTGAATAAATAAGTACTTAAACAGTAAATAGTAAAGAGCTCTTAAAAAAATCAGTATGGATGTAAATAATAATAATGGCATTTATTAAGCGCTTACTATGTGCAAAGCACTGTTCTAAGCACTAGGGAGGTTACAGAGTGATCAGGTTATCCCACAGGGGGCTCACAATCTTAATCCCCATTTTACAGATGAGGGAACTGAGGCACAGAGAAGTTAAGTGACTTGCCCAAAGTCACACAGCTGACAATTGGCAGAGCTGGGATTTGAACCCATGACCTCTGACTCCAAAGCATGTGCTGTTTCCACTGAGCCACGCTACTCTAGGTAGCTCTGAGTACACAAGTGTTGAGGTGGTAGGTGGAAGGGCAGTCCTGGGGAGAAGAGGATTAATCCAGGAAAATCTCCTGGAAAGGGTGAGCTTTCAAGAGGGCTTTGAAGATGGGGAGAGCTATATTCTGGGAGTTTGAAGGGGGAGGGAGTTGCAGGCAGAGGAGAGCATGAGCAAGAGTCTGGAGATGGGAGAAGTGAGGGTGAGGGACAGAGAGAAGCTTTGCTTGGAAGGAACATAGATCCCAAGCTGGGAAGTAGCAGGTGAGAAGGGCAGAAAACTGAGAAAGAGGAAGCTAGTGCAGAACCTTGAATTCAGTGTTTAGGAGTTTCTGCTCAATATAGAAGGAAACTGGTATGCAATAGCGGTGTTTCAGAGATGTGAATGGAGTGACGTTTAAGAGATCTATCACCTCCCTTCAAAGCCTTACTAAAGGCACATCTCCTCCAAGAGGCCTTTTTTATGGCATTTATTAAGCACTTACTATGTGCAAAGCACTGTTCTAAGTGCTGGGGAGGTTACAAGGTGATCAGGTTGTCCCACAGGGGCTCACAATCTTAATCCCCATTTTACAGATGAGGTAACTGAGGCACAGAGAAGTTAAGTGACTTGCCCAAAGTCACAGAGCTGATGGAGCTGGGATTTGACCTCTGACTCCAAAGCCCTTGCTCTTTCCACTGAGCCACGCTGCTTCTCAGACTAAACCCACTCTTTTCTCTTTTCCCACTCCCTTCTGCCTCACACTGACTTGTTACCTTTGTTCTTCCTCCCGACCCCAGTCTCATAGCACTTATGTACATATCTTTCATTTATTTATTTGTATTGAAGTCTGTCTCCTCCCACTAGACTGTAAGCTCATTGTAGGCAGGGAATGTGTCTGTTTATTGTTGTGCTCTCCCAAGCACTAGTACAGTGCTCTGCCAACTGTAAGTGTTCAATATGATTGAATGAATGAATGAATCCCATTTTGTCCTAACAATATCTCTATGAGGGAAGTGTTATTAAACCCATTTTCCAGATGAAAAACTAAGACCCAGAGAGGTTAAATCACATAATTAAGTCAATTAATGGTTTGGGTTGGGTAACCACTTGTGTGAAGAGGTCTACACTAAGGCTCTCCAAATTCCAGCCTTGTGCTCTGCCCACTAGGCTATACCACCTCTGGCAAGTGTCAGGGATGGTATGGGTTAGCAGCCAGGACCGTTGCTAAGGTATGTTAGAGAAGAACATGGCTTAGTGGATACAGCATGGACCTGGGAGTCAGAAGGACCTGGGTTCTAATCCCACCACATGTCTGCTGAATGACTTTTGGCAAATGACTTAACTTCTCTGGGCCTCAGTTACCTCATATGTAAAATGGGGATTAAGAGTGTAAGCCCCATGTGGTACAGGGACTGTGACCAACCTGATTAACTTGTATCTGCTCCACTGCTTTCCCTCTCAGGGTCGCACCTGCAGAGTTTCCAGTACTTTACCAGTCTCGACAATGGGAGGGAGAGTCAAGCAGAGGCATAGCCATTCCATTCCTAGCTCGGGCAGTGGCTAGCGAGTGGAAGGCAAACTGCTACAGGTCAAAACTCCCCTGTACGGGGCAGCAGCGGCATGGGAGACAGTCGAGGGCAGAGACTGAGATTTACAAAATACCACTTCTGTATTTTGACCAAGAAAACTCTATGGATAATCTACCAGGATGATTGCAGATGGAGGTGGGGCATTCTGGAAGAGATACGGCCATGGCGTCGCTATGGGTCAGAGACGACTAGACGCCATAAGACAAGACTCCAGTGCTTAGAACACTGCTTGGCACATAGTAAGTGCTTAATAAGTACCATAATTATTATGGGACTCAGAATGGCCTAGTGGATAGAGCACGGGTCTGGGAGTCAGAAGGACCTGTGTTCTAATCCTAGTTCCACCACTTGTCTGCTGTGTGCCCTTTGGTGACTCAACTTCTCTGTGTCTCAGTTGCCTCATCTGTAAAATGGAGATCAAGACTGGAAGCATGGACATGGACTGTATCAAATCTGATTATCTTGTATCTACCCCAGCACTTAGAGCAGTGCTTGACAGATACAAGAGCTTAACAAATACTGTTATTATTTTTATTATTATTACAACTGAGGCAATTGTTCCAGGTGGCCCTGGACCTAGATGTCCCATATCTGAAGCAGCGTGGCTTAGTGGAAAGAGCATGGGCTTGAGAGTCAGAGGTTGTGGGTTCTAATCCCAGCTCAGCCTCATCAGCTGTGTGGCTTTGGGCAAGGCGCTTAACTTCTCTGTGCCTCAGTTACCTCATCTGTAAAATGGGGATAAAGACTGTGAGCCCCATGTGGGACAACATAATTGCTTTATAACTACCCCAGAGCTTAGAACAGTGCTTGGCACATAATAAGCACTTAACAAGTACCAACATTATTATTATTATTATTATGCCTCCTAAAAAGTGAGTTTTCAGATACATGCCATTTCTTTTGGCTTTTCCCTCTGCCCCTTTTGGAATCACTCCCTGATCAGAAGGAGAACCCCTAGAGGAAACAGGGAGGGCTCTGGGCTCTCTGAGTTCTGCTGGAGGAGGTGAGGCGCTGGATAGGAGCTGTGGGTTTGCCAGCATCACAGGGAAAGGCAGGATTTCCATGTGGTGGGCTTCAGGAACATCAGGATCTGTTCCCTACTCTCCAAGGGGTTTCCAGATTGGCTTTAGCATTAGCCAAGGACATCCCAGAAGTGTTATATGCCAAGGTCATAGAGCCAGCCCATTTTTCTCAACCTGTTGTCAGGATCAGCAGTGTGGGAAGCAACATGGCTTAGTGGAAAGAGCCCGGGATTGGGAGTCAAAGGTCATGGGTTCTAATCCCAGCTCTGTCACATATCAGCTGTGTGACTTTAGGCAAGTCACTTAACTTCTCTATGCCTCAGTTACCTCATCTGTAAAATGGGGATTAAGACTGTGAGTCCCACGTGGGACAACCTGATGACCTTGCATCTACCCCAGCACTTAGAACAGTGCTTTGCACATAGTAAGTGCTTAACAAATGCCATTATCATTATTATTACCACCCAGAGCAAACATGTGAAGATGTAAATTTAAGTTGATAGTGAATGCATCTGGAGGAGAAAAGACAACCCATTTTGTTCCATGAATCCCAAGCCCTGGAGGAAAGCAGCTGCTGTTTTTTGCCTCAGATGAAGCTTCTTGGAAAGGTTTTCAGAAAGTGCCAGTTAAATCTGTTTCTTGATTGTTACCAGGATACAGGAGGACACAGACTCTAAGGTACTGTTCATAGAATAAATGTTAGAAATTCCATAATATGTGTCTCAGCCTGGTTCTGGCTCCTCTCCATAAAGATGACCAAATGTCTCACATCAGACAAGACAGTGTTGCTTTTTGAAGTCCTGCCCAGACCTCTGACAGGCCTGAGGTGGTGGGTCCCAGAATGATGATGACAGTGTGGCAGCAGCTCTCATCGATACCAGTGGAGATCAGGCAGAAGAGTCCTTGACTGCTGTTGCTGCTATGCTTGAACCAGCCTTTCCAGGACAGAGATGGGAGTTTCTGGCTGGGCTGGACACACATCATCCTGCTGTGTCGCAAACTCCCATCACCAGCGCAGACATGAGAATGAAGACACCAGGGAACCACAGAGAAGCAGCATGGTCTAGTGGATAGAGCATGGACCTGGGAGCCAGAAGGACTTGAGTGCTAATCCCAGCTCTGCTACTTGTCTTCTGTGTGAACTTGGGCAAGTCACTTCACTTCTCTGTGCCTCAGTTACCTCATTTGCAAAATGAGGAATAAGACTGTGAGCCTTTGTGGGACAGGGACTGTGTCCAATCCAGTTACCTAGTATCTACCCCTGCGCTAAGTACAGTGCTTGGTAATAATAATAATAATAATTATGGTATGTTAAGCGCTTACTATGTGCCAAGCACTGTTCTAAGCACTGGGGTAAATAAAAGGTAATCAGGTTGTCCCACGTGGGGCTCACAGTCTCAATCCCATTTTACAGATGAGGTATCTGAGGCACAGAGAAGTTCAGTGACTTGACCAAGGTCACATAGCAAAGTGGCGGAGCCGGGATTAGAACCCATGACCTCTGACTCCCAAGCCCGGGCTCTTACCACTAGGCTATGCTGCTCCTCTGAGCAGCATAGTACATAGTAAGTGCTGAACCGATACCATAAGTATTATTATTATTAGTCAAGAGGCTGCCTTCACCACTGTCTGCTACTGTCTCTGTCTGCAGTCTTGACTGCTTACTAACACCATCCACTGTTGTTGCCACTTCCCACAGCCAGCAGTCGCTGGACTTAGAGGGCAGCATCTCTGGGGGAAGATGATGACCTAAACTCCTTGACCATCGGTTGGGATGAGAAGGCAGATGGAGATTGACAACGGAAGAGGAGAAGGAGAAGTGGATAGGGTCCCGGCCTGGGAATCAGAAGGACCTGTGTTCTAACCCCAGCTCCTCCACTTGTCTAATGCATGACCTTCCGCGAGTCACTTAACTTCTCTGTACCTCAGTTGCCTCAACTGTAAAATGGGGATTCAGACTGTGAGCCCCATGTGGCTATGAACTGAGTCCAACCTGATTAATCTGTATCTATTCCAATGCTTAGTACAGGGCCTGGTACATAGTAAGCACTTAAATACCATAAAAAAGAGGTAGGTGTCCCCCACATATTTATGCCCTACCACAGGAGTCCTTAGCCCCAGATAATTTTAGATCATTTGTGTGACATATTTAATCAATGGAGCCAGTGCTCAGTCCTGGCACATCTGGAATTGGCAGTTCCTAGGCCTGGCACCTCTGAGCTTTACAATTTGCTTATAAAAGTAAAAGTAAAAATCTAAATTTTAAGGTATGTAAACACATTGGTTGTTGAAAACATCAAAAAATATAAAAATATTATCCCAGTAGGTAGCTCCTTCAAATAAGCAAATCATGAGAGAATATGAGGTGGTTTTAGTGTTCCTGTTCACTATTATTACAAAATCAAAAAATAAAATGATGCCATTCTTTGAACCCCTGCACCTCTTTCATGGCTTAGTGGAAAGAGCACTGGCTTGGGAGTCAGAGGTTGTGTATTCTAATCCCAGTTCCACCACTTATCAGCTGTGTGACTTTGGGCAAGTCACTTAATCAATCAATCAATCGTATTTATTGAGTACGTACTGTGTGCAGAGCCCTGTACTAAGCGCTTGGGAAGTACAAGTTGGCAACACACAGAGACGGTCCCTACCCAACAGTGGGCTCACAGTCCTCTGTGCTCAGTTACCTCATCTGTAAAATGGGGATTATGACTGTGAGCCCCTTGTGCGACCCCCTGATTACCTTGTATCTACCCCAGTGCTTACAATGGTGCTTGGCACATAGTAAGCTCTTAACAAATACTGTTATTATTACAAGGTCAGTTCTGGATGGAACAAATTATGTCACTGTCCAAGGCAGTCAGAAGTGCTCCTTGAGGTAGCCCCAGTGAGTTTGATACAATTTCTGTAGCAGCCCAAGACCCAGTACTGTCATTCAAAAATAAGCTAAAGTCAAGTTTTTTTTTTTTCAGACAGCAGCTAAGCCTCAGCTTACTCCCCATCTGCAATAAGCTGTCCTTCTGTCAGCATATAGTTGAGTCTGGCAGATTCAGGGCAATCTGAAATACACTTCTCTAATGAGTTAGTTTAAAAAAAAAAGAGCCACCCTGACAACTGGAAACATCCTTTGTATAGGAGTGATATGCTGTTTCTTTCAAAAACCTCATTAGAACCATCAGAGACAATATTTTCCTTTCAGTGAGATTCCAGAGGAGGCTGATTTATTAGAAGTGTAACTCATAGAAGGAGGGTCTGTGGAAAATAGAAGGGTCAATCAATTGTATTATTGGGTGACTACTGTTTGCAAAGACCCATAATAAGCACTTCTGACTATACCATAGAAAACAGACACAGTACCTGCCCTGGCAAACTCACAGTTTAACAGGTGATCAGGTCAGAAAGAGTCCTGAACTATTTTTATTCTGAAAGAATTTTCACTCCAAATGCTATTGAATTTCCATTTGAACATTAAGTTCAATGAAAGAAAAATACTGGTTGGAAAACCTCACCATCAGCTAGTGTCTTACTTAGATGTAGAAGTCACTCTTTCATATGCATTGAGAATTAGAAGGAAAAATGATTAATTTCTTCCATTAAAATGATAGAAACTGTTATTGCTGGCTATGTCATTTTCATAGTAGTAGTGATTCCTCATTTTTTTCCTCTTATTGTCACATCTTGTCACATTCTACTGCTGGGTTTCAGATTTCCCTAAATCTATGCTGACTTTCTGAAAATTGTTCTCCAAATATTGCAACAGGGCTATGGAAAGTAGCTCTGGTTTCTGGTTGAATATTACACACAGATGGAGAAGTAAGGGATGTTCTGAATCAAAACCAAACCTATGATTCTATTTTTACTGGATATGCAATTCTGATCTCCCTCCCTGTTTAGAATGCTGCTCCAAGTCTACAGGGAAAGTAACTACACAACACCCCCAACTCATCGTTCTGACTTCCCCAGTGAAACAATCAATAAGTTGTATTCACTGAGCGCTTAATGCGTGCAGAGCATTGTACTAAGCACTTGGCAGAGTACAGTATAACAGTAAACAGACACATTCCCTGCCAGTATGAGCTTACAGTCTAGAGAGGGAGACAGACATTAATATAAATAAATAAATTATGGATATTTACGTAAGTGTGGTGGGACTAATTCTCCCAGCTCAGAGGGGAATTACCCAAAACTGTGACAGGGTTTGCCTAGTTCATTTCACACAAGCACTGATTTTCAGAGATCTCACAACTAATAACTACAAAATTGCTCTTCTAGCCCTGAGTGGAGAAAGATTCTGTTAGTCAGATTTATGTCTGTTAGTGTGGGATTAGTTTCTAGTTTGTCAGAAGTTGACTGAGTGAGGGTGTTTTTAAAGACGGTGTTTTAGGGAATTGTGATGATGATGATGATTTCATATATCTTGATCCTTTTAATTTAGAGTAATATTTTTATATATCTTTCCCAGAAACATAAAGGGTTCTACAGGCCACACCAGGGCCAATGGGGTGATGGAATAGTACTGAAGGTGGGAGGAGAAGTCATAAGGGAAAAGGCATGGGAAAGTCTGTTCTTGCTTTTTCATGAGACAAACCTATTAGCAAATTGGAAAAATGGACTTGAGACTGTCGAACACCTCCCCAAAGGGAGATTTGCAACTAATTTTTTTAAAATCACAATTTAGCTCAGGAGAGCTAGAAAATGTCAGGTTATGCACATAATGTTGTTTAATGAGGAATTATGCCCTTGGGGGTGCCATCTGCTTAGACTGGAAGTTCACTAGATTCATCACTCATGTCTAGGGTGTCCATAGTCTCCTCACCCTCCTCATCCCACAGATTTGGCCAACTCCCCCCTAACCCCGCATCCCACCCTGTCCTGCCCTTTCCCATCCAGTTACCTCCCAGCCTGCTCCACCCCACCCCTCCTGTCTGTTGCAGGTGTCCCCCCGCCCCCTTCACCAACTGTTCTCCAGAGTTCACACCTCCTTGTCAACAGCTTGAGTTGCACAAGCAAGCAGGGGTGGTATTAGATATTATATAGTATGTGAAATCACTTTGAGTTTTTTAGAAGAAAGTAAAAAGTTTAGTCCAAACAAGTGGACTTAAACCAAATCCAACAGCCTCTACTCCATCTTAATTGTCCTTGAATTCTCAGCAGCCTTTGACGCTATCCCCTTCTCCTGGAAACATTATCTAATCTTAGCTTCACTGACACTGTCCTCTCCTGGTTCTCCTCCTAACCTTTTTGTGACTACTTCTCAGCTTCTGTCAAAGGCTCATCCCTTTACCTCAGTAGGTTTGACACGGTAGGATACGTCCAGTACAGAACTCATCTTCCCACTGAAACATTTTGCTCCTTACTGTCTTTCCCATCCCTGTAGTTAACAACATCAGCCTACCTCTTTCAAGCCTGTAACCTTGGCATTATACTCTACTCATCTCTCTCATTCAACCTGCACATTCAATCTGTCACCAAATCCTATTGGTTCTACCTTCATAACATCACTAAAATCCACCCTTTTCACACCATCCAAACTGCTACTAAGCTGATTGAAACATATCCTGCCTTGACTACTGTCAGCCTCCTCACTGACCTCCTTGCTTCCTGTCTCTCCCTGCTCCAGTCCACACTTCACTCTGCTGTCCAGATCATTTTTCTAAAAACATTCAGTTTTTAGAAACTCTTGACTTCTCAAGAACTTCTACTGAGTACTCACCTATCGCCACATCAAACTGAAATGCCTTACTATCATTTTAAGCACTCCATCAGTTCTCTCTCTCCTACCTCACTTTGCTGATTTCCTACTATAGCCACAAAAATGGCAGCACAAAAAAAATGGAGAATGGTGCAGTTGGAGCCGTGCTGTCCTGCACTGGCCTTCTCAGACTCACATGCGCTCATTAGTAAATGTCAGTGTCAGTGACATCAACTTCAATAATGATGGTATTTCTTAAGTGCTTACACTGTAACAAGCACTGTTTTTAGTGCTGAGGTAGGCACATGTCAATCAGTTTGAAATAGGCCCTGTACTACACAGGGCTCACAGTCTAAGTAGGAGGGAGATTAGGTATTGAATTCTTATTTTACAGATGAGGAAACAGAGAAGTTAAGCGATTGCCCAAGGTCACACCACAGGCATTTGGCAGAACCAGGATTAGAATACAGCTCCCAGGCCAATGTGCTTTCTAGTAGGCCATGCTCCTTCAATACAAAGGCCAACACTCTCTCTATGTGGTCATATATCATAGATACCTAAGGATATAGACAGTTATAGCTACTTATAGATATATACACATTTCACAAGAAATGTGTTTTTAAAATCACTGGCCATGAATTAATTTCCCTCTTTTGGGATTTTAAGAATAGCTATTTTAAAAAAAACTTTAAAAATAATTCTTCTTTTCATTTAAGCCACTTATCAAACAAAGGAAAGCATCTGCCTTAGCTCGGTTCATTGAGATGATACAGAAGCTAAAGACATTTGGCCTCACACTTTACACTATGCTGCTGAGGCCAAAAACATAGCAGACAGTTCATGCTGTTTAAGTGTGTCTGTGTTTATTTTATAAGCAACTGGAAGCATATAGGCTTGCTACAGGATAGTCCAAGTGTGATAGGCCACACACTGTTTAGCGACTTCTATCACTGCAGGGTACATTAGCTACCGGATGGGACCCCCTCAGCAGTTTCATTATCAATATTGCAAAGTAAAAAACAAAATCATGGCATGCAAAGAGCAAAGGACCAGTGAAAATTTTCCTCTCCACTCTGTTTGAATGGAAATGAGTTCTAAGGACAATTTGGTATTTGGTACTAGGGAAGCAGCATGGCCCAGTGGATAGTGCATGGAACAGGGAGTCAGAAGAACCTGAGCTATAATTCTGGCTCTGCCTCTTGTCTGCTTTGTGATCTTGGGCAAGTTGGGCAAGTCACTTAAGTACTTTTTGCCTCAGTTCCCTCATCTGTAAAATGGGAATTAATACCGTGAGCCCCAAGTGGTACCTGGACTGTGTCTAGCCTGATTTACTTGTATCTACACCAGTACAGTACTTCATACATAGTAAGCACTTAACAAATGCCATTAAAAAATGGTATTGAGCTGAGTTAGATTCATATATGACTGTAATCTTCCACATGTACTATGTCTGCCAAACCCATATCTATTTCAAGTTGTGAAATACCACAGTTCTACCAGCATCACTTTATGTGCTATGTTGAACTTGAAATTGCATGTCAGGATCAGAAACCAAGAGATACCCACATTCAGAACTCCAGAATTCGCAGAAGTTCATGACATCACACCTTTGCTAGGTAGGAGAAGGGAGAACAGTAGATGGCAGTAGGATATCAAAACCTCTGTCCTTTAGTGAGTTGAAATGGGGAAACAATTAATGTAGAAAAAAAGAAAAGTGTTAAAGCCCATTTAAAGGAATATCTCAGTTGATGTGGCATAGCAGTGGTGCAATGTTGGACTGTAGCAGACAGGTCAGCCTGGTGAACACAAACCAGAAATGGGGGGAATTTTCAGAGTAGCAGTTTTAAGATTGGGATACAAAGAGCAAGAAATGAAACTGGCACCAGGAACCTTGACTGACTCTCCTGATAGAGTCTCTAGGGCCTTTTGATAGGGGACCTGGGTTCTAATTCTGGCTCCACCACTTGTCTGCTGTGTGTCCTTGGTGGGCAAGTCACTTAATTTCTCTGTGCCTCATCTGTGGAATGGAGTGTAAGACTGCGGGACAACGATTGTGACGAATCTGATCATCTTGCGTCTACTCCAGTGCTTAGTACAGCACATGACACATAGTAAGCACTTAACAAATACCATAAAAAAAAGAATAATATATGAACTTTAGTCCTAAGACTGCAATCAATCAATGGTATTTATTGAGCACTTACTATGTACAGAGAACTGTACTAAGAACTGGGGTAGATGCAAGCTAATCAGGTTGGACACAGTCCCTGTCCCACATGGGACTCAGTCTTAAGCCCCATTGTATTTTACTTTTACTTTTTACTCTTTCCTCTCCATCCAAACCACTACCTTGTTGGTACAACCTCTCATCCTATCCCAACTGGATTACTGCATCAGCCTCCTTTCTGATCTCCCACCCTCTTGTCTCTTCCTGCTTCAGTCTTTACTTCACTATGCTGCTTGGATTATCTTTCTACAGAAATGCTCTGGACATGGCACTCCCCTCCTCAAAAATCTCCAGTGTTTGCCTATCAACCTTCCCATGAAGCAAAAACTCCTCACTATTGGCTTCAAAGCTCTCTATCACCTTGCCCCCTCCTACCACACCTCCCTTCTCTCCTTCTACAGCCCAGCCCACACACTCTGCTCCTCTGTTGCTAACCTCCTCACTGTACCTCGTTCTTGCCTGTCCCACCATCGACACCTGGCCCACATCCTTCCTAAAGGCCTGGAATGCCCTTCCTCCGCACATACGCCAAACTAACTCTCTTCCTCCCTTCAAAGCCCTACTGAGAGCTCAGGAAGCCTTCCCAGACTGAGCTCCCTCCTTTTCCTCTGCTCCTCCTCCCCTCCCCATCACCCCCACTCCCTCCCTCTGCCCTACCCCTTTCCCATTCCCACAGCACTTGAGTATATTTGTAAATATTTATTACTATATTTATGATGCATATATATCTGTAATTTTATTTATTTTGATGATATTGACACCTATTTGTTTTATTTTGTTGTCTGTCTCCCCCTTCTATACTGTGAGCCTGTTGCTGAGTAGGGATTGTCTCTGTTGCTGAATTGTACTTCCCAAGCGCTTAGTACAGTGCTCTGCACACAGTAAGTGCTCAATAAATACAATTGAATGAATGAATGAATGATTAGAGCCACATCCTCTGACAATAATAATAACTATAATAATAATGGCATTTGATAAGCACTTACTATGTGCCAAGCACTGTTCTAAGCACTGAAGTAGGTGCAAGATTATCAGGTTGGACACAGTCCCTGTCCCTCTTGGATCTCACTGACTTTTAAACCTTGGAATTGTAGGTTCCACTTCAACCAGATCCTTTTAGGTGACAAATATAGGTTTAAACCTTTTAAAAAAGCAAAACGAAACAACTCTCATCTCAATTCCAAGGTAAAAAAAAAACCCTTATAAAGTGAGATCTGGCTAATGACTGCCTCTAGGGAACATGTGCTTCTGAAGCTTTTATTACCTGTGTGGGGCAGAAAAAGTAGCTTTAATGTTTTTGTACCAGACCCAACAGCTGAAATGTCTTGTTTGAAGATCTGGTTAAAATACCATGTTAATCCATAAATTAGTCCTCCAAGCCAGGTTTATTAAAAAAGTCCTGTATTATGTCCATGTCTATTTATACTGGCAGGCTTTAATCTCCAGATTACTGATAATGAACAGCATTACAGCTCCCTAAGGGTTGCGACAAGGATAAGGTTCCACTGGGTGAGTGATTTTCATGGGTTTAAAACCTATTTATTTGTTTTTCTAATAATTGTCCCATGTAATTTTTACTTTCTTACTGCTAAAGTCTCACAGGGACACTCTAGGCTGTAAACTCCTTGTAGGCAGGGAATGTGTCTATCAAATAAGTCTGTGTGTCTATTGCATTGTACTCTCCCAAGTGCTTAGTATAGTGCCCTGCACACAGTAAGCGCTCAATAAATATGAGTGATTGATTGATAGCTGGAAGTTTTGTTTAGTCAGCTAGTAGAGCAATATTCCACAATGGGCCTGGTGCTCAAAGGCCTGCTTGTGTCTTTGACGATATTCCAAAACAGCGGCATACTAAACATAATTGATCAATATTCCCAGATGTTTGTTATTACTGCTAATAATAATGATAATTGTGATATTTGTTAAATGCTCTTAATGTGTCAAACACTGCACTAAGCACTGGAGTAGAGACCAGATAATGAGATGGGACACAGTCCCTGTCTCATATGGGGCCCCCCAATCTAAGGGTGAGGGAGAACAGGTATTGGATCTCTATTATACTCATGAGGAAACTGAGGCACAGAGAAGTGACTTGTCCAAGGTCACATAGCAGTCTAGTGGCAGAGTCACGTTTAGAACCCAGATCCTTTGACTCCCTGGCCCACGCTCTTTCCATCAAGCCACGCTGCTTCCCAGAAATGTTACTGTTATTATCTTTAACATGATTCTCTTCCCCAGTGGCCAGCACATGCCCATGACACATGGAACACAACTTCTTGTGACCATGATTCTCACCACGTGGCCTTACATGCAGACATTCTTCTAGTCATCCTGAGGCATCCCTACCCCTTTTCTCCTTTGGTTCCCTGAGTCTACCTTGCCCTGTTTTTTTAAGAACACAAAGAAGTTTCCATGAAAAATGCCTGAGAACTCCTTGTGGGCAGGGAACTTGGCTCTCAGCTTTACTGTATTGTTCTCTACCAGGCATCTAGTATAGTGCTTGGCCCACAACAAGTACTGTGAATAAAATACCATTGATTAAGATGCCAAGGCCCACAGAGACACCAGGAGGAGGAAGAGAGAAGTCTTTCTCTAGCAGCCAAGTGGCTGCATGCTTGAATGGTTTTGGAGGCTCTCAGGGCCACTTTGTTCAAATACCGAATTTCCTCATCCCTGTTTATGTTCCCTCATTTTTCCCGGTGTCACCATGCTGTGGATGGAATTCTCCTTGTAGGCACTAAATGAGCTCACTGCAAGGAGCATCAGAGAGAGCTTGCCAAATTGAATAAGGTAACCATCTTCTTGGGAACTCAGAGTATGGTGAGGACAGGACAAATAGAGAAATATTCAGAGATAAAGAAAATTAAAAAAGACTGGGAGATCAGGGGAGGAAGGAGGAGACAAGTAAGAATGAAGAATAAAGCGAGAGATGAGGGCAGGGGGTAATGAGACTAAATAAATGGAAGCAGAAGGGGACAGGGTGGGGAACAAAGATAGGGAGTGATCATAAAGAGGATAGAAGGAAAGAAACATATTGGGAAAAAGAAAAAGGGAAGGAATAACCCCTTGTCCCTGTCAAACCCACAAATATAGACACAGATTTATGTAGTAATTACCTTGTTTCCTGAAACAAGCATCCCCACCTGGCCCAGACAATCTGTGAGACTGTAAACTCCACTAGATTGTCAGCTTCTTGAGTGCAGAGATCATGCCTACTTACACTATTTTACTCTCCCACCACCCATCACACCAAGCTTTTAGTACAGTGCTCTACACACAGTAAGCGCTCTCTCTCTCTGTCTCTCTCTCTCTCTCTCTTTATATATATACATATGTATACATATATGTAAAATGGTATTTGTTAAGCACTTAATAATAATAATGGCATTTATTAAGTGCTTACTATGTGCAAAGCACTGTTCTAAGCACTGGGGAGGTTACAAGGTGATCAGGTTGTCCCACGTGGGGCTCACAGTCTTCATCCCCATTTTCCAGATGAGGTAACTGAGGCACAGAGAAGTTAAGTGATTTGCCCAAAGTCACACAGCTGACAGTTGGTGGAGCTGGGATTTGAACCCATGATCTCTGACTCCAAAACCCTTGCTCTTTCCACTGAGCCACGCTGCTTCACTTATGTGCCAGGAATTTTACTATGTGCTGGGGTAGATAGGGTAGATATAAGCTAATCAGCTGGACACACTCCATGTTCCACATGGAACACTCACAGTCTCAATCCCCATTTTACAGATGAGGTAACTGAGGCATGGAGAAGTGAAGATCACATAGCAGACAAGTGGTGGAGCTGGAATGAGAACCCAGGTCTTCTGTTTCCCAGGCCCATGCTCTTTCCACTAGGCTATGCTGCTTCTCACAAGGCCACACTGCTTTAGTGTGGCTCAGTGGAAAGAGCACAGGCTTGGGAGTCAGAGGTCATGGGTTCAAATCCCTGCTCCGCCAACTGTTAGCTGTGTGACTTTGGGCAAATCACTTCACTTCTCTGTGCCTCAGTTACCTCATCTGTAAAATGGGGATTAAGATTGTGAGCCCCACATGGGACAACCTGATCACCTTGTATCCTCCCCAGCACTTAGAACAGTGCTTTGCACATAGTGAGCACTTAACAAATACCAAAATTATTATTATTATTATTATTACTTGTTGATTTATTATGTTGTTTCTGTGGACTGGGCTGGGCCAGTGGAGCACCTGCTACTAGCTAGAGTCAGAAGATTGCAGCGTAGAATATGCCATAGTGGCCTCACCAAAAACCTCCAGGAATTTGATGAGGAGTGGCCTCTTTCCCTAGTGCTCCCATTCCCTGCTTCTGCTAGAGTCAGGTCCCTGGAAGCCAACCTTGCTAAAGGCCAGGGTAGGTCTTGCTGGAGGCTTTACAGGTGACAGGACAGACTCCATAATTCCTGACCTTCCTGCCTAAAGCAGAAAATCTGACCACATTCACTATGTAACAATCAATCAGTGGTATTTATTGTGTCTTTACTATATCCTCCTTGTTTGGGAAAGTACAATAAAACAGAGTTGGTAGACACATTTACTGGCCATAACGAGCATAGTCTGGGAAGGGGGGAACAAACGTTAATATAAATACATAAATTATGCATATATGATTGGCTTTTCCAGAAAGAGGAGATGGTGAAGCTTTAGGTCTGTCCAGCCTGAGGCAAGTTTACCGCTGAAGTTGCCGACACTGGAAACTTTGCTTTGTCTGGAATCAATTCCAGTGAACTTTGGACTGAAACTTGGGAAAACCTCAGCACTAAAATTCTCAGGAAGAACAGGTTTGGACCCCTTTTCCACTTCTTAAGACCCTTTTTCTTCTGCCTAGGTTCAGATGAGTGATTCCAGATTACCCACAGCCCAATAATGAGTTGTGGGAATAGGTACCCAGCAGCCATGATGCCTGGAGGAAGGAGCCACCCTCTGGGCTGTGAAGTAGAGGTAATATAATAGCAGCTCCATGCCCAGGAGTAGGCTGTGAATGAAATGGTAAGGAAGAGACTGGAGGTGATGCCTAAAAAGGAATCAATCAATGGTATGTACTGACTGCTTACTGTGTGCAGAGCACTGCACTAAATGCTTGGGAGAGTTCAGTACAGTAGAGTTGGGTAGACATGACCCCTGCCCATAAGGAGTTTATGGTCCTTGCTGAGTAGTAGTTGACTTATTGAGTACTTACTGCATGAAGAAAGCTCGACAAGTAACTTGGGATCATCTCCATGAAAGCGACAACTGAAACCAAGTGAGCAAATGATGAGCTTCCCAAGAGAATGAGCAAGAACAGTGGAGGATTCAAAACTGAGCCTTAATCAATCAATCAATCATATTTATTGCACACACCCTGTGTAAAGAGCACTATATTAAGTGCTTGGGAGGATACAACAAAACTGGTAGATATGTTCCCTGCCCACAATGAGCCTTGCAGGATGTCCACAGTTTAAGAGTGAGGGGAGAGGGGTAATGCCAATGCAAAGAATCAATCATCCCCACCACAATCCTATTCCAAACACTGTTCTGAGCACCGAGAAGCAGTATGGCCCAGTGGAAAGAGCACAAGTCTAGGGGTTAGAGGACCTGGGTTCTAATCCTAGTGCTGCAACTTGTCTGCTGGGTAACCTTGGGCAAGTCACTTAACTTCTCTGTGCCTCAGTTTCCTCATCTGTTAAATGGGGATTAAGACCCATGTGGAACAGGGGACTGTGTGCAACTCGGTTACCTTGTAACTACCCTAGTGCTTAGTATAGTCCCTGGCACATAGTAAGCACTTAACAAACAACACTATGATGATTAATATTATTACTGACCCACTACACTGTACTCAACAGAGAGTGGACCAAACTTGGCTGGATAGTTCAAAGCCTTTCCAGGCCTTGCTGTTAAGGAGAGCAGCAACCTGAGGTCCCAAAGGCCTTGACCCATCCACATACTGTTTGTAGTAGTAAAGGTATTTATTGAGCAATCCTGGGTGCAATGTGCTGTATTGAGCCCTACAGAAAGTATAATAGAAATCTGGAGCACATATCCCGCCCAAAAAGGAGTTTAAACTCTG